>NC_044565.1:43681710-43799210 GCF_007565055.1 Rhinopithecus roxellana | reverse complement strand
CTGAACTGAAATGTTTAAACAATTTCAACTTCAACATTTTGAGAACTTTTTAAACTATTGCAGTTAATCTAACATGTGGATAGCACTTAGTAATTAACAAAGTACTGGCTTTGTCCCCAAATCTCTGTGATTTAGGTCAAATTTTTGTCACTGTTTTATAGAGGAAGAAACTGTCGCTCAAAGAAAATAAGCTACTTTCCCAAAAATACGAAACGAGTAGAAAATCTAGAACTGAAAATTTAAGATGTGCTGGGCAAACCACACAAATAAATACTAACAATAAACACACATGCACAAGATTATATGATAAGGAGCCATGTGAACAAAGCTCATTTATTCTACAAATGTTTACTCTGTCTAGTAAGCAGCCACATGTAATATGTGGCCTTCTATCTGCACCATGATGATTGAATAAATATTCAAATGAATACAGAAGTGAACAAAAAGAGGCAATGCACAGTTACAGCATTACAAACCAAGACAAGGTGTGAACCCATGAAAGTATCTGATACACCTAAGGAATTATGACTACTGAGGGTTACTAAAGCATAGGGTCAGTGAGGAGGAAACGTTAAATGACAGTCAGGACTGTATACTAAAGGATCTATGGGAACTATGCAATGAATATGTACTTAATTTTGTAGGCTGTGTAGAACCATTAAAGGTTTTAAATGGGAGATGTGAATTTTGTGTGATATGATTAATATTGCAGGAAATTAACACTGTCAGCACAATGAAGGAAGGCTTGGCAAGGTAAAAGCTCTTCAATTTGCTTATCTCCTCCAAGGCTCACAGTGTGCGTGTGAAGAACAGATAATAAGTCGACATGGCTGAAGGGGAGAGCAACTGGAAGACAAACACAGGAAGGACGGACTGGAAAGTTAGATTAGGTCAAGACTCTGCAGGACGTGATTGTTAACAATTTAATCTTTATTTTATAGGCAGGCTTTATATCACTTATGATCACAATTATATTAGTTGTCCATGTGCATTTCCCTTAGTACTTAGCATTGGATCACTGGCTTGTACATTTGGTAGACAAGTGGTACATTTTTTAGTAATTTTATATATAAGGCTAAATCTAATCAAAACTGATGAAGACACAAAAATTTCTGTAAAAACGTAATATATGCATTCTGAAAAAAATAACCCTCAGGTTCTACAAAATTAGACAAAATAAAAATAAAAATTGATTTTAAGGGAAAATTTTAAGATTTTAAGGAAAAAAGTATTGGGGCACTAATTATAATCTATGAAACTTTTAAGTTGAGCTCACAATAAAATCATTCTAATTTTAAATATTTTCACAGTTTAAAAGACATGTTAAGTGACTAATAAAGAAATACTATAGTAAATATGAGACTTTACTTTTAAATAATGAGTAAAAGTGGTTTGATGGAAGAGGGTGTAGGAAAAGCTGAAGCTGCTGAATTACATAAAAAAGAACAAAACACACACTGGGAAAACTGCTCAATTAGATCATCCAAAACAGAGGATATGGTTAAATTGAACCAGTAAAATAACTTGCAGTCAATACGCTATTTCTCTGTGTTTTGCATGTTCTGCTGTGTTGGCTTTAGTTTGAGTCTAAATGCGATTACAAAATATGAACTGCAATATGAACCCACATGATTTCCATCTAAACAGGTATCATTCCCATATTTACAATGGTATAAGAGC
Organism: Rhinopithecus roxellana; assembly: GCF_007565055.1. Taxonomy (NCBI): domain Eukaryota; kingdom Metazoa; phylum Chordata; class Mammalia; order Primates; family Cercopithecidae; genus Rhinopithecus; species Rhinopithecus roxellana. The sequence continues at coordinate 43,797,530 of NC_044565.1, read as the reverse complement.
TAATTAACATTATAGAGGCACACAAAGCAGGATAGACTATAACTGGAATTACTGAAAGAATCTTCTAACATCAACTATGTGGATATTTTTTAAATAAACATACACTGAGGAATATTTATAACATATGAATATGTGAACAAAAATAGCAATAAAACAAATAGCCACACAGTCCCCATCCAGTTTTTTAAATAACATTTTTGCTATTTTTGAAGCCACCTCTCTGATCACATCCCCATCAGCACCCGATACTTAGAGGTAACCGTGATCCTGAGTTTAGTCCATGTTATGCCTTATTTATTATCTTAGTAATATTTTGTTTGATTTTGCATGTTTTTTTTTATAAATGGAATCATATTGAACATAATCTATGCCTTGGTTTGTTCATTGATTATGCAGTTTAGACTTCATGATATATATAGTTGTAGCAAGTCCATTCATTTTGCCTTATAATATTGCATTTCATGAATACCTCAAAATTCACTTATTCATTCTGCTGACAATGGACATTTGGGATATTTTCCACTTCTCTTGATACTATAAACAAAACATTTACGCATGTTATTTTTCATATCTACAAGTACACTTGTAAAGCATTTTTATTGGATAAATTCTGCTGGATTGTAGGGCATCTATATGTTCCACTTGATTATATGATACAGAATGGTTTCTAAAGGAGTTCTAACTATTTTCATTTCTAAATACATTGTATAAGAGTTCCTATTCTTCTACATTTCTACCAGCACAAGATATTGGAGACTTTTAACTTCTACCAGTCTGTTAACTGTAAATGGTATTTTATTATGATTTCAATTTGTGTTTTATGACAGCTAATAATGCAGCCAAACATTTTTTGTTCACTTTGTAATCATGCATCTTTTAATGTGAAATACGAAGTTTGTCTTTTACATATAAATTTGTGCAATATCTTTGTACATTATAGATTCTAATACTTTGTCAATGCATGTGTGTATGTATATATTTGCATGTACATTCACATATATATAGTTAACATGTTCTTCCCATTTGTGGTCTATTTTCACTTTATTATATCTATTGAAACAGATACTCACATTTTTGTGAAGTCAAATTTGCCTTTGTTGTCTTATTCTGTTTTTATTTAAAACTTTTTAACCTCAAGACAAAAATATATTCTCCTATATTGTCTTCCAAAATTTTAGAAACTTCACATTTTAATGGGTTTTTAATACATGGAACTGATTTTTGTGTATGTTGTGACATAAAGAGTGAGGCAAGTTAGGTTATTTTTTTTTCCACATATTGACATGGACCTGTCTCAGCACACCTTATTTGTACTCAATACTTTCTCTCACTGACACGTCATGGGATCTTAACAAAAGTGATGGTCTGTTTCTGGGCTTTCTCTTCTGTTCCCACTGGCCTATTTGTCTGAACCTGAACAAACAATGTAAATCTTAACCATTCTAACTTTATAATAAGAATTTATATTTGGTAGGGTATATCCTCCATCCTTACTGTTGTGCAGGAGTGTCTTGGCTTTTCTTGCTTTTCCATATACATTTTAAAACCACATTATCCAAGTCCACATTGAAAAAGATAAAACTTTCAATATTTCACCATTTATTATCATACTATTTGTTTTAGAAAACTTATCTGGTTAAGAATTTATTTTCCACCTGCTTTGCTAAAATTTTAATCATTATTATTGAATTTTATCAATTAATTTTTCTGGATCCACAAAATAATTGTTTTCTAATGCTGTGCCACCTTACATTCCCATTTCTTTTAAGCTACATAGTTTTGATACAATGTTTATACATTCCCAGATTTATTCTGTTAATACTTTAACTTTTTAAATCTAAGAAATCAAGCTATAATTATTTCTTATACTGTCTCAAAAAATAAGTTGGAGGGTAGACTTCATTTTTCTCTCTTCCAAAATAATTTTATAAGATTGGAATTTTCAGTTCCTTAAAGTTTTAGTAAAAGATCCCAACAAAATTGTGTAGCAGTGGTGATATTGGAAGAGAAGATTACTGACTCAAATATTTAATGGATATGGACATTGAATTGCTCTGTTTCTTTTCACTCTGTTTTGGTAATTTATGTTAGGAATTTGACATTTCACATGGTTTCAACTTTGGCAGCATCAAGGTGTTCATAATGCCCTTTTCAAATCACTTTAAATCCTGCTGAACCTTTTCATTTTTGATTCATTTTTAATACTATTTATTTTGTCCTCTTTTGGGTTTTTTTAACTCTTGCCAGTCTTTTTAATGAACCAGCTTTGATCTTCTTTCAACACTCATTTTCTTCTTTTAGTATTATTGTATTAATTAGACGTTTGTGTGTGTTGTTTCCTTTCTCCTATTATCTTTGAACTTATTCTTTTTTTCTAATTAAGATTTGATCAAATTTGGCTAATTTTCTGTATCTCTTATGGTCATTGGGGATAGTATTCTTTATACATCTCTTCCATAAAATTTGCCTACATTGTTATTCAATTCCTCCTGATCTGTAAATTCTTAGAGACATATATTCAAATCTATTACACCTGCCATTTTTTTTCTGTAGTTTTATCAATTAGGGCTTTACATATTTTGAAGCTGTAGTTTTAAGTACATAAAGTTTAGAACTTTTATATCTTGATTAATTGAAATTTTCCTATGTTTTGGGCCACTTTATATCTAAATTATCTTTTAGTGGCCGGGCTTGGTGGCTCACGCCTGTAATTCCAGCACTTTGGGAGGCCAAAGTGGGTGGATTACCCAAGGTCAGGAGTTCGAGACCAACCTGGCCAACATGGTGAAATCCCATCTCTACTAAAAATACAAAAAATTAGTGGGGCGTGGTGGTGCACACCTGTAGTCCCAGCTACTCGGGGCGCTGAGGCAAGAGAATAACTTGAACCCAGGAGGCAGAGGTTGCAGTGAGTCGAGATTGCACCACTGTACTCCAGCCTGGGCAACAGAGTGAGACTCTGTCTCAAAAAAATAAAATTATTTTTACACTGCTTTAAGATCTATCTTATCTTGTACAAATATACCTATCCCAGATTTTGTTGGTTAATGTTTGCCTGGTACATTTTTTTACTACTTAAGTTTTTATGCATTCTATTTATGCATTCTATGTTTTTTTTTTTTTTTTTTTTTTTTTGAGACAAGCTCTCTGTCCCACAGACTGAAGTACAGTGGCGGGATCTCAGCTCACTGCAAGCTCCACCTCCCAGGTTCACGCCATTCTCCTGCCACAGCCTCCCGAGTAGCTGGGACTACAGGCGCCCGCAACGACGCCTGGCTAATTTTTTGTATTTTTAGTAGAGACGGAGTTTCACCGCGTTAGCCAGGATGGTCTCGATCTCCTGACCTCGTGATCCACCCGTCTCTGCCTCCCCAAGTGCTGGGATTACAGGCGTGAGCCATCGCACCCAGCTGCGTTCGTTTCTTCTAAGCTGATTTTTTTTTTAATGTATCCTAGCTTCTAAACAGAAAGTTTAAGCCATTTCGTATTTTAAGTGAAAAGTTTCATTCATTTAATTAGTTATACTTTCTATTTATCACATTATCACATTTTTTCCATTCTTTTATTACCTACTTCAATGACTATTATACTGATGTTTTTCCTCACCACAATTTTCCTTCTAATAACCTGAGAGCTAGATACACATTTTATCTTTTAGTAGTTCTTTAGATATTTTAATAAGCAAAAGCCAGGCACAGTGGCTCATGTTTGTAAATCCAACACTTTGGGAGGCCAACATAGGAGGATCACTTGAGCCCAAGAGTTTGAGAACAGGTTGGGCAACATGGCAAAACCACATCTGTACAAAAAGTAGAGAAATTAGCCCAGTGTGATGGTGTGTGCCTGCAGTCCCAGCTATTTGGGACTCTGAGGTGGGAGGATCGCTTGAGCCTGTGAGATGGAGGCTGCAATTATCTGTGATCAGGCCACTGCACTGCAGCCTAGGTGGCAGAGGGAGACCCTGTCTCAAAAAAAAAAAAAAAAAAAAAAGGAAATTTTAATAAACATACTTAAATTAAAACCTGAAGATAACCAATCTTTTAAAAAATTTTCCAAACTTTACAAGAAACTTGGAACCCTTCAACTCTAATTGCTTCCTCCAAATATTATTTTGGGGCAGTATGTTGGTTCATTATTACCTCAAATTAGAATTCTACACACTTAACATTTTTTTAAATCTTAGACTTTCAAAATGGGATTGCTCTTCTTCCTGAAGCACTCATTTTAAAATTCTTTTTTGTAAGAGTGTTTGGATAGTTAATTCTCTCAGCACATGTTTGTCATAAATTTTCTTCATATTACTTCATTCTGAGTGGACAGTTTTCTGGATGTATAATTCCAAGAAGACAATTATTTTCAATACACAGATACAATTCCACACTTTCCTCTACCTTCTATTACTATTATTGAAATGTCAGCTGTAAGTCTAATCATCATTTCTCTGTGTGTAATGTTTTTTATTCACTGAGTAGCTTTTTAGATCTTTTCTGTATTTTTGTCTTCCGCAGATTCATTACGAAACTTCAAGATTTGGGTTTATTTTTATGTATCCTTTGAGACTTCTGTATCTTAATTAAAAGTTAAAAAATGTCCATAAATTCTGCAAATCCTTCCCCATTATTTCTCTAAATAGTGCCTTTTTGACATTCTAACCTTGCCTTCTGAGGGTCCAGTTAGAAATATGTGAGGTTTTTTCCATTATTACGTGTCTATCCACTTGTCTTCATCTATATTTTCTATCCTTTTGTCCTTCTGAATTATTTCTTCAGATATTCCAGTTCCCTCAAACTCTTAGCCTCTGTATTGTTTGCTACTTAACAAATTCTTATTTTTAAAGTGATTTTATTGTTAAATTTAGATTTTTCAAATCCGATTATTTGATAGTGTTTATTTATATTTTTCTACCAACCTTCAAATTCTTTAGACATATTAGTCTCATTTTATGATTGCATAAATTTATTTTGTTAAATTTCTACTGGTTATTATTGCTATTACTTTTGCTGGTTCTCTTTCATGGTGATTTATCTCCTTGTTTGTATGTGGAAGTTTTATTTATTTGAGTATGCACTCTCTTCCCTTGTAACTTGATCTTTAGGAATTCTATGAAGCCTGAATTGAAAGTAATTTCTTATAAAGTGGATTTCTATTTACTTCCAGACCATTACAGATAAGGTACCATTTTAAAATAAATTCTTTACATGACGTTTTTCTATTTGTTTGGTTTTTGTTTCCACAGAGATGTTTTAATTTGGGTCCAAACAAGGCCAGCTTGTATTATAAAATTTCAAAGATGTTTCCCACCCCTTTCTACCTACCACCAAAGTTTTGTATAAGAAATTTATCCTGTTTATGGAAGTTTATTTCTAGTTCATTCTTAAGCTAAAAGTGCAGCCTTTTGGGGTACCAGAGTCACGTAACAGTCTCCCAAAAGATCTTACATCTTATGTAGGCAGTAGATTTGTTTCAAGTCTTGTGTACCCTGCCAAGACATCAAAATCAAAGATCAACTTCACTGTAGTCATCCAAAAGCCTCCTAGGCAAAAGCCAACTTGAGTACTAGCTTATCTATCTTCACCTATTCCCACCTTCAGTTTATTGCTGGATTCGGAGGAAGCCAAAATTTCTTGCTAGCTCTGCTATGCAATTTTAAAGTTTTATTTTATCTTTAATAATTTTTTACAGGAGTGTGGTTCAGGGTATCTATTCTGCATATTATCAGAAGGGAAGTCAAGGTTATTTTTCTTTTCCATTGTTTTATCTTATAAATCCCCCATTGGTTTACCTGATATTGCTGATGAATATTGAATGAATTTTGTGTGAAGAAGTAGATGACCCAATAATCAGCTTCTCTATATCATCCCTTAACATCATGGGTTTAAGGGCTAGATGGCAAATATTTTAGGTTTTACAATTCGTATGGTCTCTATCCCAGCTATTCAACTCTGCCTTTGTAATTCAAAAGCAGCCACATAAGATACCTAAATGAATGTGCATAACTGTGTTAAAACAGGTAGAAATATTTTATTTACCAAGAAAAGGCAGTGAGTCAGATTTGGCCTATGGACTTCAGTTTGCTCACCCATGCTCTCTCTATACCATCATAATTTTTTTACTGGATCCATTTAAGTGATGAACATAATCATAATATGATGAAGATATTTTATGAATACATGCAACTGGTGAGACTTATGAAATGTTTAGGTGCCCAAAAAGTAAAGAGAAAAAAATCAATCTATGCATTGTCTAAATAAGTAATGATGAACTCCCACTGCTACACGAACAACAGAAACAACAAAACTCTAATCACAAGAATAAGGTCTTGGGAAATAAAATAAGCATTATGAGCATGTCTCTGAAATACACAGACATACTGACTCTCTACTCTGTACATCAATTTCTAGGAAAACACAGAAAGTGAGAGGACATATCCATCTCTCCAGCTGCCTCTCAAGGGCTCACAATCCAAGACACCCTTCAGTAATATCTCATTAGTGATAAAGTTTACACTGAAACTCACGTGGTATCATACAGATTGTATTACATTTTTCAAAGAACATAACACTGCATATTGGAAAATGAGTGGAAATTACTTGGGATTGGCTATAATGTATACCCTTCAACTGGGCAATTCTTAAGTGATTCTCTGGCAAAATTGAGATTAAAAAGCTTACTCACTTGAAAATGACTCTTGTTGGTACTCCACAAATTAGAACTTTATAAATTTAGCACTAAGTATCTTTATAAGAGGGGAGGCATTCCATGGAGCATGCTTTATTAGTTTGGTACATTAACCTTGCTTGGGCCTTTCAGAAATTTTAGTTATAACTTATAAAACATAAGGAAATATCCAAAGTTTATAACAGAGAGTTTTACTCTACTATCAAAGATCATTAAAAATAGAAACTATTCATCTTCATGGAGAGCCAAAAATACCCAAATATGACAAAAATATCCAGAAGGATGTTACCTTCCCAGCTGATAGTCTAAAAGAATAAATGCTTAAAATATTGGCTATGGATAGCTGTTCTTTTTAGACATGTTGATCCACTTCTATGTTGAAATCATTTGACATTTACTAGTTTGAAGAAAAGATAACCACTATTATAATACAGTAGTAGTCAACTATATTTCAAAATAGTTCAACATTTTATATCATATATACATATATACGTGTGTGTGTGTGTGTGTGTGTGTGTGTGTGTGTGTGTGTGTGCGCGCGCCCAAACTGGGCAGAAATAAGATCAGCCTTTTTTGTTGAAGTCTGAACTAGCCGCTAAACACTAATCCAAATAGTGTTTTCTGCTTCTCTCCAAATGTAACTCCTGGCAATGCCTATGGCAGAAGATGAAACACAAAGATGAGAGGCACTATCCTTGTTTCTCTAGATTCAGACACCTACACAGGTATCATATACACCATTAACTTCCAATTATTAAAGGATCCTACCTTTCATAATAAAAGAGGAAAAATATATTTTCTTTCTACCCTTCTAGGTTCTCAGCTTGGGTTTCTCTGTAACCAAAGAAACATTAACAGGAGAAAAGCATTTACTTTACTTTACTTGATACTTATAAGATGTTTAATGTTTTTACTGTATTGCAATTTTACTATTCCATGTGTTTTACCTATTACTTTATTTATGGAGAACTAGAAGTGTCAATACAAGAGTTCTCTACACTTTCTACTCAAAGAGGAGTCTATGAACCAGCACAGTGTTTTTTTTTTTTTCTGGAGACTTAATAGGAATGCAGAATCTCAGGTCCAGTCAAAGCCTACAAATTCAAAATCTGTATTTTTTATTAAGAAGATCCAAGTAATTAAAACATACTGTCCTTGCTGATAGAGCATTGATACGCACTGTCTTTCCAGCGCAAACACATGGGACTAATAATATACTCAATACCAGTAGAACAGAGTGGGAAGAGTTATGTAGTTTAGAAAAAGCCAAGCCAGGCATCCTGATATATCTTCTCATAAACCTATTGATTACTCTACCTTTCAGTTCCTTCAAAACAAGGATCACCTTTCAATCCATAGCAGTTATCATGTTTTAAATTTACTAATTTAGTGAATGCTTGGGATTCACTCACCAGTGATTTTCTCACCAGATCAATAAACCTGTTCCTCTAAAATCAAAGCAGTATCTTCTAGAATAATTTGACCTTCTAAGATATGAATGTTGAGTAATAAAATTTCCTCACAAAACAAAACTCAGGTGAGTTACTAAAGTATTATATTGTTACTCAAATTGAGAATAACTCAGTCACTGTATATAAAAACATTAACATTAAAAATAATTACGCTAACATCCATAAGATCTTAATACAGTTCAGTCCTTCCAGTGAGCCCAATTTGAACACTAAGAAGGAAGTCACTGGGAAACTATATTCACAATATAATCTTCTGAAAGAATTCATTTTAATTAAAAACCAGGTGGTCCTGAGTTTTCCTCTAAGGCTCTATGTTAAAAAATCCCATTGATCATACATTCTATAATGAAAGATCCAACTATAAACCTGAAGGAAAATGGAACAGATGAATCAAAATATTCTCATTCTACTTAATATAATCTTGGTTTCCAGTAGGGGTTTATAATTATAACACTGAAAGTAGAAACCATGAAGCACAAAGCTAGTAGGTTAATTAAAGATTTAAAAAAAATTCTCTCTATAAAAAAATCTACATAATTCAAAGGCATATTTACCTAAATATGAACACAACGTTTATAAATAATGAAAAGACTAATATATCAAAGGAAAAATTGGGGGAAAGGATATGATTAGGAATTTCACCAAAAAAATGACCAAAAACCACAAAATATGTTTGTCACTTTAATAATAAAAAAAAGCAAAGTAAAAGAGTAAGATATTGCCAATCATTTTGACTGACATAAAATTCTAACTATATTAGCCAGTGTTTACAAGAATTTGAGAATGCTTACTCTGATGCATTACTGGTAGAAAGGTGAAAATTTAGCAACAGGCAGCAAAAGTCTGAAACATTTGCGTACTTTTTGAAAAAGCAAATCCAACCTTTCCAAATTTACCTTTAGAAAATAATCTGATCAGTGTGATGATGTTCAATATGTAACTATTAAAAAACTGTAAGCAACGTAAGTGCCAAGTAAGACAGCTCATTTGAATAAGCTATGGTACCTCCATACCGTGTAACAAGATGCAAAGATTGAACATAAGAATGTACAATGATATGAAAAGAAGTTCAAAATGTGTTAAACAGAAAAAATAAAAAGTATACAATATGATCACTTTTCAAAAAAATGTGTAAATGGATGGATAGCTAAATGGATGAAAAGTAACATACAAAGAAACTATATAGATGAATATATCAAGCAATAGGTATAGATAGGATAGGTAACAGACTGGAAGGATATTCAACAAAACCTCAACAACTTTATTTAAATGATTGGTATGTTTATGGGTACATATCTGTGATTCCTAGTTAAACTGAACTTTTTAATATGTTAAAAAATTATCTTGTGAGTCTTCTAATCTGTACTTGGTCCACTTTTCTATTAGGATTTCAGCATTCTAGGTGTCAACTTATATGAATTCTTTGACCATGAAGATGCAATGTCTCTGAAATAGTTGCTGCTAATAGTTTTTTCTAGGTTATTTTCCCCAAGGATTTATTTTCCATTCAAAAATTATTAAATTTTTACGTAGTCAAACCTATGGTTTTCCCTTTTAATTTTTTTATTTTTATGTGGGTATAGTTATACATATTTATAAGGTACATGAGATGTTTTGATATAAGCATGCAATGTGAAATAAGCACATCATGAAGAATGGGGTATCCATCTCCTCAAGCATTTATCCATTAAGTTACAAACAATCCAATTACACTCTAAGTTATTTTAAAATGTTCAGTTATTATTAACTATAGTTATCCTGCTGTGCTAGCAAATAGTAGGTCTTATTCTATTTTGTTTTTGTATCCATTAACCACCCTAACCTCCCCACTAATTTCCCGCTACCCTTCACAGCCTCTGGTAAACATCCTTCTACTCTCTATGTCCACAAATTCAATGGTTTTTTATTCTTAGATCCCACCAACAAGTGAAAATGTGTGATGTTTGTCTTTCTGTGCCTGTCTTATTTCACTTAACATAATGACCTTCAGTTCCACTCATGTTGTGGTAAATGACTGGATCTCATTCTTTTTTATGTCTAAATAGTACTTCATTGTGTATAAGTGCCACATTTACTTTATCCATTCATCAGCTAATGGAAACTTAGGTTGCTCCCAAATCTTAGCTATTGTAAACAATGCTGCAACAAACATAGGAGTACAGATATCTCTTCAATATACAGATTGCTTTTCTTTGAGGTATATATGCAGCAGGAGAATTGCTAGATGGTATGGTAGCTTAATTTTTAGCTTTTTGAGGAACTTCTAAATTGTTCACCATAGTGGTTGTACTAACTTACATTCCTTCTAACAGTGTACAAGGTTCCCTTTTCTCCATGTCCTCACCAGCATTTGTTATTGCCTGTCTTTTGGATATAAGCCATTTTAACTGGGGTGAGATGATATCTCATTATAGTTTTGATTTGCATTTCTCTGATGATCAGTGATGTTGAGCACCTTTCATATGCCGGTTTGTCATTTGCATGTCTTCTTTTGTGATATGTCCATTCAACTATTTTGCCCATCTTTTTATCGGATTATTAGATTTTTTTTCATATAGAATTGTTTGAGCTCCTTATATGTTCTGGTTATATATTGTCAGAGGGATAGTTTGCAAACATTTTCTCCCATTCTGTGAGTTGTGTCTTCACTTTGTTGATTGTATCTTTTGCTGTGCAGAGACTTTTGAACTTGATGTAATCCCATTTGTCCCCTTTTGCTTTGGTTGCCTGTGCTTGTAGGGTACTGTTCAATAAATCTTTGCCCACACCAATGTCCTGGAGATTTTCCCCAATGTTTTCTCATAGTAGTTTCATGGTTTGAGGTCTTAAACTTAAGAGTTTAATTCATTTTGATTTGATTTTTGTATATGGCAAGAGAGAGTAGGGATCTAGTTTCATTCTTCTATATATGGACATCCAGTTTTTCCAGCACCATTTATTGAAGAGACTGTCTTTTCCTTTCCCCAGTATATGTTCTTAGCACCTTTGTCAAAAACGAGTTCACTGTAGGTGTCTGGATTTGTTTCTGGGTTTTCCATTCTGTTCTATTAGTCTATGTGTGTTTTTATGCCAGTACCATCCTGTTTTGGTTACTTAACTCTGTAGTATAATTGGAAGTAAGTTATGTTATTCTTCCAGTTGTGTTCTTTTTGCTTAGAATAGTTTTGAGTCTTTTTTGGTTTCATATAAATTTTGGAATTTTTTTTTTCTATTCCTGTGAAGAATGTCATTGGCATCTTGATAGAGATTACATGAATCTGTAGATTGCTTTGATAGTATGAACATTTTAACAATATTGATTTTTCCAATCCATGAACATGGGATATTTTCCCAGTTTTTTTGATGTTCTTTTCCATTGTTTTCATTAGTGTTTTATAGTTTTTATTACAGAGATCTTTAACTTCTTTGGTTAATTCTTAAGTAATTTTATGTGTGGCTATGTACACGGAATTACTTTCTCTTTCAGATTGTTCACTGTTAGCATGTAAAAAAACGCTGCTCATTTTTGTATGTTAATTTTGTATACTACAACTTTAGTGAATTTATTGGTTCTAAAAGTTTCCAAATATAAGATTATATCATCTGCAAACAAGCATAATTTGACTTATTTCTTTTCCATTTGGATACCCTTTGTATCATTCTCTTGCCTAACTGCTCTAACTAGGATTTCCAGTATTATGTTAAATAACAATGGTGACAGTGGGTATCTTCATCATGTTCCAGGTCTCAGAAGAAAAGCTTTCAATATTTCCCCAGTATGATACAAGCTGTGGGTCTGTTGTATATGACTCTCCTATGTCGAGGTATGTTCCTTCTAACCCCAGTTTTTTTAGGGTTTTTATCATGAATGGATTAATTTTATCAAATCGATTTTCAGCATCAATTGAAATGATCATGTGATTTTTATCTTGCATGTTGATGCAATGTATCACACTGATTGATTTGAATAAGTTAAATCATCCATGTATTTCAGGGATAAATCCCACTTGGTCATGATAAATGATCTTTCTAATGTATTGTTGAATTTGGCTTGCTAGTATTTTGTGGGATATTTTTGCATCAACATTCAAAGATATTGGTCTGCAGTTTTCTTTGTTTGACGTGTCTTTGCCTGGTTTTGATATCAGGGTAATACTGGCCTTGTAAAATGAGTTTGGAAGGATTCTCTCCTCTATTTTTTTCAGAATAGTTTGAGTAGAATAGGTATTAATTATTTAAATGTTTGGTGGAATTCAGCAGTAAAGACATCAGGTCCCAGGCTTTTCTTTAGCGCAGGACTTTTTGTTGTGGCTTTGATCTCATTACCTGTTACTTCTCTGTTCAGGCTTTGGGTTTCTTCCTGGTTCAATCCTCGCAGGTTTTATATATAAGTATGCCCACTTCTTTCAGATTTCCAATTTATTGGCGTATAGTTGTTCATAGTAGTCACTAATGATCCTTTGAATTTCTGCAGTATCAGCTGTAATGTCTTCTTTTACATTTCTAATTGTATTTATTTGATTTTTTTTTTCTTAGTCTGGCTAAAGATTTGTCAATTTTGTTTAACTTTGCAAAATACCAACATTTTAATTGTTCTCTTGTTTCTTATTTCAATTTCATTTATTTGTGTTTTGATATTTATCTTTTCTACTAATTTTAAATTTGATTTGCTCTTGCTTTTCTGGTTCTGTAAGATGTATCATTAGATTTTTTTATTTGAAGATTTTTCTCTTTTTTGATGTAGGCACTCATAGCTATCAAATTCTCTCTTAGTACTGCTTTTCCTGCATCTCATAGGTTTTGGTATACTGTTTACATCATCATTTGTTTCCATAATTTTTTCAATTGCACTCTTAATTTCTTAATTGACTCAATGGTCGTTCAGGAGCATACTGTTTAATTTTCATGTAGTTGTATAGTTTCCAAAATTCTTCTTGTTATGAATTCCTGGTCTTATTTCACTGTGGTCACAGAAGCTGCTTAATATTATTTCAATACTTTTGAATGTTTAAGACTTGTTTTGTGACTTAACATATGGTCTATCCTTGAGAATAATCCATGTGCTAAGGAAAAGAATGTGCATTCATGTATTCTGCAGCTCTTAGATAAAAGAATGTTCTGTAAATATCTTCTTAGGTCTATTTAGCTTACAGTGCAGGATAAGGCTGATGTGTCTTTGTTGATTTTCTTTTTGGAAGATCTGTCTAATGCTGAAAGTGGGGTGTTGAAGTCTCCATCTGTTATTGTAGTGGGATCTACATCTCTCTTTAGCTTTAATATTTTCTTGATATATCTGGGTGCTCCAGGGTTGGGTACATACATATTTAAAATTGTTATATCCTGTTGCTAAATTGACACCTGTATCACATTACAGAGTGACCTTGTCTCTTCTTATACTTTCGCTCTGGAAATCTGTTTTGTCTGACATAGTGATTCCTGCTTTTTTTGGTTTCAATTGGCATGGAACACCTTTTTTATCTCTTTATCTTTAGTCTGTATGTGTCTTCTTGGTGAAGAGTGTTTCTTGTCGCAAACAATGAGTCTGGTTTTTCACCCATTCATCCAGTCTGTGTCCTTTTATTGGAGAGTTTCGTCCATTTTCATTCAATGTTATTATTGATAAGAACTTACTCCTACCATTTTGTTATTTGTCTTCTAGTTGTTTTGTGATCTCCTCTTCTTTCATTCTCATCTTCCTCCAGTGATATTTCATTTCTCACTTTTTTATTTTTTGTGTATCCATTTTATGTTTTTTGATTTGAGGTTTCCATGAGGCTTATAAATACTCTCTTATAACCCATTATTTTAACCTGATAGTAACTTAACACTATTTGCATGAACAAACAAGTAAAAAGAAAATAAAAACTCACTCTAACTTCATTTTCCGGCTTTTTAACTTTTTGTTATTTCTATTTACGTCTTATTTTACTATGTCTTGAAAAATTAATTTTTTATTAGATCATTTAGTCTTTCTACTTAGAATAAGAGTAGTTTACACATCACATTACAGTGTTATAATATTCTATGATTTTCTGTGTACTTATTATTACCAGTAAGTTTTATACCTTCAGGTGATTTATCGCTCATTAATGTTCCTTTCTTCCTGATTGAAAGAAAAGCATTTCCCCTTTAGCATTTCTTGAAGGATGGGTCTGGCATTGATGAAATCCCTCAGCTTTTCACTGTCTGAAAAAGTCTTTATTTCTCCTTGATGTCTGAAGGAGAGTAAATGTTTTCTTTTCTTCAGCACTTTAAATACGGCATGCCACTCTCTCGTGGCCTGTAAGGTTTCCACTGAAGAGTCTGCTGTGAGTTGTACTGGAGCTCCATTGTATGTTATTTGTTTCTTTTCTCTAGTTCTTTTACAATCCTTTCTTTATCCTTGACCTTTCGGTGGTTAACTATCCAATGCCTTCACTTAGTTTTCTCTGGGTTAAACCTGCTTGGTGTTCTATAACCTTCCAATACTTGGATATTTACATCTTTTTCTAGGTTTGAGAAGTTCTGTTATTATCCCTATCTCTTGAATAAACTTTCTAACCCTATCTCTTTCTTTATCTCTTCTCTAAGGCCAATAACTCTTAGATTTGCCCTTTTGAGTCTATTTTCTAGATCCTGTAGGCATGCTTTGTTTTTTCTTTTGTCTGCTCTGTGTATTTTCAAATGCTAATTTGAAAGCTCACTAATCCTTTCTTCTGCTTGATCTATTCCAGTATTAAAGAACTCTGATGCATTCTTCAGTATGCCAATTCCATTTTTCAGGTCCAGAATTACTGCTGGATTCTTTTCAATTATTTCAATCTCTTTAATTTATCTGATAGAATTCTGAATTCTTTGTTATCTTGAATTCGAGTTTCCCCAACACAGCTGTTTTAAATTCTCTGTCTGAAAGGTCACACATCTGTTTCTCCAGGATTGGTCCCTGGTGCCTTATTTATTTCATTTGGTGAGGTCATGTATTCCCAGATAATGTTGACGCTAGTAGATGTTCTTCATGGTCTGAGCATTGAAGAGGTAGATATTCATTATAGTCTTCACTGTCTGGGCTTATCTGTATCCATTCTTCTTGGGAAAGCTTTACAGATATTTGAAATGACTTGAGTGTTGTGATCTAAGCTATTTCTGCCTTACGGGGCACCCAAAGCCCAGTCACACTGTGTTCTTGCAGACTCACAGAGGTACCATCTGGAGAGGACAGTCTTGGACAAGATCTAGGAAAATTCTCTGGATTACCACATAAAGACTCTTGTTCTCTTCCCTTACTTTCCCCCACACATACAGTCTCTCTCTGTTTTGAGTCACCTAAAGCTGGGGGTGGAGTGAACAAGTACCCCTGTGGCCACCACCACTATGACTGCACTGGTTCAGACCTGAAGACAGCACAGTGTTGGGTCTCACATATGGCCTGCTGTCACCACTTCCTGGCTACTGCCTATGTTCACTCAAGGCCCTGGGACTCTTCAATCAGCATGTGCAAAGACAGCCAGGCCTATGTTCTCTCTTTCAGGATAGAAAGTTCCCAAGACCTCAGGTGGGTTCAGAAGTACCTTCTGGGAGTCAGAGACTAGAGTCAAAA
Source organism: Rhinopithecus roxellana (assembly GCF_007565055.1). NCBI lineage: Eukaryota > Metazoa > Chordata > Mammalia > Primates > Cercopithecidae > Rhinopithecus > Rhinopithecus roxellana. The sequence continues at coordinate 43,781,825 of NC_044565.1, read as the reverse complement.
GCCGTAGAAGTTTATTTTATGTTCTATTGTATCGTGGCCGAGCTGGCAAACCACAACACATGGCTCTTCCCACTCTTTCCTCCTTTTTCCAAAGGCAGTGGAGCCTCAACCCATAGCTACTGACATTCTTAGACCTTAGGAGCACTGCCAGACTATTTCCAATGTTCCCTTAAGGCCCAACGTCTCTTAAGTCAGCTTGTGGTAAAGGCTGCCTGGCCTGAGATGCTCTCTTAACTGCAGTGGGCTCCCCTCTGGTCCAGAGGGGGTTCAGAAATGCCATCCAAGAGTCAAGTCCTTGGATGGGGAATTTGAGTTCCTGGAATCAGGGACCCCAAGAACCTGCTTGGTGCTCTACCCCACTGTGGCGGTGTTGGTACCTGAAACCAGGAAGTTTCAGAAGTTCATCAAGGCCCTCAATGTAGTGCCTGGGTATCACTGCTGGTTATTCAGGTCCCAAGAACTCTTCAGTTAGCAGGTGATGAAAGCTGCCAGGTCTGGGTCCTTTCCTTCAAGGCAGTAGATTCCGTTCTGGCCCAGGGTGTGTCTGGAAATGTCATCTGGGAGCTGTAACAGAGGCCTCATGACTCTGACTGGGGCCTGATCCTGATGTTGGTGGGCTGATATCCAAGATGCAAGACAAAGTCCTCCCTGCCCTTTCCTCTCTTCAGGTAGATGGAAGGGGTCTCTTTTTGGAGGCTTGAGCTGTGCATCCTGGGTTTAAAGGAAGGGTGATGCCAGCACTCCCTTGGCTGTGCCAGCTGGTGTCTTAGTACGTCACATGCCCCACCCAGTCCACTGTTGCTGGGCCTAGTTCAGCACTAGGACCCTCCCAGGAATCGCAGTTTTTTTGGCCTAGACTGCCTTTCAAGTTTAAATGTTCTATGAGTGGGCATCAGCTGAGTTTGGTTCAGACTTTCTTTCTGCTCTAACAGGACAGCACTGAGTTCAATGCCTCATAATTGCTGTTTTCTACCTCATTCAGTGCCCATAGACACTCTCCACACACACCACTGCTGCCAGGCATTGGGGAGGGGTGGAAGTGGAATGGTGTCTGTGGCGATTCAGGGCTGTTTTTCTAATCTCTTCAGTGCCCTTTTCAGCCATATGAAGTTAAAACCAGTTACTGTGAGTGCTCACCTGATTTTCAGTTCCTATGAAGTTGTTTTCTTCTATGTAGATAGTTGTTAACGTGGTGTTCTTGCAGGGGTAGGAGGTGGCGATCAGTGATGGGTGGGACCTCCTATTCTGCCATCTTGCTCTGCCTCCTCCCTCTGTTGCTTTTTTAATTTTATGCTTAAAGTTATTTATTGTTACTAAATCAGACAGTCAATTCTATTTTTTGTAGTTTTCAGAGATCTTATACTTTTATATCTTTAAATATCTGGAATTTATTTCAGTATATGATATACAGTAAAACTAGAACAAACCTAATTTAAATGTTTCCACACTTGTTAACCAATTGTCCCTGGGCTACTTAATAGTCCATCATTCCTCCACTTACTTATAATACCAACTCAAAATTTTACATATTTGAAGCTATCTTGATTTTCCTTCTTTTCCATTTCCCTTTTGTTAAAATGACACTGCCTTAATTATTGTAGTGTAGGGAAAATTGTCTTTCTTTTCCATCACTGGAGTCATGACTCATGACTAAGGCCCTTACAACAAAAGACAGATTAATAAGGAAAAGCATACATATTTATGTAAGTTATGTGACAGAAGCCTTCAGAAATGGAGAACCAAAAAACACAGGTAAACATGTTTATTCTTATGCTTAGGTTTGATCACAAGTGGTAAGTAACGGAGAAGTATGATTGGATAAAGAGAATATGAGCTAATAATAATAAACTGGAAGGGACCTCAGCAAGGCCTGTTTGTTCAGATTCTTCTCTGCGTCCTTTGTCTTCAGAGATAAGGACATTCCTTTCCTCCTGGTATAGGGAGAGTACCTCTCAAATGAACGTCTTAAAGTCTACTTCAAGTGAAGATCACAAAATTCTTTATGGCCTGCTTCAGTAGAGAAGTGCAAGCGATAGTCAGAGAGATCTTCCGGCTTCTGCTGTTTTCTCAAATGCCAAGGTGCCATATTTTGGGATAACAAGTCTTGAATCCCATCAGTAGTTTTACAACTTACCAAATGCTTATATTAGCTATTTCCCCCGTTCCTTCTGAGAAGTAAACATTAGATTTAGATTTACTGGCCAATTTTTAAAAAATCACTTTTAAAAAGTTTAATTATATCAATTCTGTGAATTAATATGTTAAGAACAGCCATCTTTGAGTATATTTAGTATTCACTTGATAAAAATTGTCTCAAGTCTCAGCAAACTTATCATTTTCATTACGCAGTACCCACATGGTTTTTCTTCCTAATGTTACATCAAGGTATTTTGCATTTTCATTGTATCTCAAACAGGAATTTTGTTGTATATTTTTCTAAGTTAGAAAGCATGAAAGCAACTCAGCCAAATAAATTGTTCTAAGAAACCTATTTTAAAATCAATTCTGACACAAAATTCATAAGCAATAAACAAACTATAAACTTTTCACAAGTACAATGAGTAAGTAATAGAGCGCAAACAATGGAAATAACCAAAGTATTATGTAACAAACATATGAATTCAGTAAAAAAGGTAAATTAAATTCTCTTCAGTTTTCCTCTCCTTAAAATAAGAGATAATCCAAGTGAAATTCAAAATCTATTTTATCAAAAATCATCAGACAGCGCACATATTAAAATTCCCAGAGAAAAATTTACACTTCAAATTGTATGGTAAGCCATAATGTTCTAGTTTATAATAATCAAATTTATTAAGAATAGTGTATTAAAATAAAACAATCAATTTTCTGGATCACACACTATTAGGAATAACTCTCCTGGCCGGGGAATGGGGTAGTTAGGGAGAAGGCAGGAATGCCCTCCCTCTGTGTAGCATGAATGACAGCACTATCTGCTAAGGGGAGAGCTTAATTCTCTGGAATTCAACCCTACTATATAACAGATGCGGGGCTTCCTATGATGCAAATTGCCAGGGAGGATTTAGGCTGGACTAAGAAGACATTCATTATAGAAGAGTCAGATACAATAATTCTTTGGGGACTTGTGAGTAAGCAAATATGCAGAATTACCCATGGTTGCTGCAATTTTGACCTCAGAAAAATCCATGGTATGTATTTCCTAGAAAACAGCCTGGCTTTTCAGAAATCAAAACAGAAATCTAGTGTAAAGATGTGTGCATTTGGTCATTTGTTAAATATACTTATTGATGACCTAAGTACAGGGTATTTGGAATAATCTCAATCAATCCTCAACCAAAATACGGAAGGATGTAAAGGAATAAATGTCTCAGGTTTGAGAAAGTATTTAATAACTAGAGCAAATGTTGTAAAACTTTAATTTTGAATTCTTTCTGATATAGGTTTGTTTTATCATTCAATATTTTTCTTCCACATATCAATAAAGATTATAGTTGCTCATGCTTTAACAGTACTCTAAATTGAAATAAAATTTAACAATCTGGGTTAATATTATTAACTGAACACAGAAATAAAATGAAGTAATTTCCAAATATTCATTCTCTAGCTTCATCATTCAATCTATTATGTGCAAATACTCCCAAAGTCTTTATTCACTAATACCAGACTTAAAAATCAAATATACAAAATTTGTTTTTATGAGAAAATGTAATATGAAAACTGCCTTCCATTCAACATAAAACCCTTTCATGAATTAAGTGTGAATTTGACTAGAAGTTGAATCAACTCATTTTAATAACAACTATACTTCACTTCATAGTAGTATCATATTGTTTACTTATAAAATTTGACAAAGCTAAAAGTTTTTATGAAACTGATCTGTCTTTACACATAGAACTTGACAAAGTAATTCATGAAAAAATGAATATATATTACCTAGTTTAAAGAACATTTTACAACCATTTTTCTGAAATAAGGGTTGACTTACAAGGTATAGTTATTTGAGAAAAGAGAGTTTATGGCTACACAAGTCAGTATTATTTACTTTTGATTTCTGTATTAACTCTTTCATGAAAAAATATGACTTAAACAAGTAATTATTCTGAAGTAGTAACTGAGCCTTAGTGAGAAAAATCAGAGCTCCAATATATATTGAAATGAAATATTCTTAGATAGAAAAGAATAGAGCAATAGAGATGATGATGATGATTCTCATTTACACTGGATTTTTAAAGAAGGACTTCAACAAAGTGACTATGTGTCTTTTTAAACATCCAGGGAACAAAGCCAGAGATCTGAGAACAGTTAGTGCTACAAAAAAAGGTTAAAAACTCACCAATTCTGACAAATGTAAGTAGGTATTGGATTAAATAAAAGTAGCTTCTTTAATGGACAATGGTACACTGTTCTCTAAGCTGTATAATGAGAGAAAGAATAAAACAGTCATTTTAGGAAATGACAGGGCTGAGTTGTATAGTGATCCTTCAGTTGTTGAAAAGATATAGAAATGTATTCGAAAAAATTAGTTCCTGCAATTTATCAGGTTGCTAATATTTTTGAAACAAGCAATTCTATTTTAAGTTCTATGATAGTTGATGGACACCAATAAAACTCAGTGTCCTAAGTCAGATACAATTTCTTTCAAATATTATATTTCTAGCTCTCAAAGCAATGGCAAAAATCATTTATTAGCATGCTCATGCCAGACCCACTCTGATCTACTTATTTGTTCACATTTGGATTTTAGTTACCTTACATTATCAGGCACTAAAAGAAACCAAGAAGTGATAATGTATTTATAGACTTCAACCTTCTAAAGAAAAATGTTATACAACATGTAACATATGAAAAAATAAAAGCATGTTATCTAGTAGATGTAGTAATAATCATAAACTTGGTAAAAACAGAAGTGAATAATTGCAATTGAAAAAACATGTTGAAAAAATATATACTCACTCACTTCTGTGACTAAAATTAAAAAGACTAACAACATCAAGTGTTGGTGAGGATGTAAAATTACTGGAACTGCCATACACTGCTGGTGGGAATGTGAAATATTACAGCCACTCTGGAGAACAGTCTAACATTTCAACATATGTGTACCAGCAACTCCATGCCCAGATATTTACTCAAGAGAAATTAAAACTTATGTTCACACAACAACTCAGCAGGCAAATGCTTACAGCAGCTTTATTCATAATCACCAAAAACTGAAACAACTAAAAAGGTCACCAAATGCTAAACGAATACATTGTGGTGTATCTATACAGCAGAATACTATTCGGCAATGGCAAAAAAAAAAAAAAAAAAAAAAAAAAAAAAAAAAAAAAAAAAAATACAGTGACACATGCCACAGCATAAGTGAAATTCAAAAGTATTATGCTAAGTGAGAGAAGCTAGACACAAAATGGTACATACTGTATGATTTCACTGACATGAAATTCTAAAAAAGGCAGAACTATAGTGAAAGAAAGATCAGTGGTTGCCAGGGTCAATGGGTATATGTAGGAAATTGGCGTCAAATGATATATGGGAGACATTTTCAGGCTGATGCAAATGTTTGATGACTGCACTGATAGTTATAGGGCTGTACACATTTTTCAAATCTCATTGAATTATGTATTCAATATTGAGAAATTTTATTGTATGTTAACAATACCTCAATAAGGCTTATTTTTTAAAGTATACAAAAAATAGAAAGTTTGTATATAGAATTTCTAATCTTTTCTGCTTTAAAAATAAGATAATGAAACATTTAAAGAAGGAAACAAATGTGATTAACTTATTAAAAGAAAAAAATGAGGTAATAACAAATCACATAAGTATTAATAAATAGAATCAATAAATCTATGCAGTTTTATAACAAAGATATTGTTATTAAGAGTTTTAAGAAAAATAAGGTCACAATGCTGTGTAATGGAAAAAGCTGTTTTCAGCTTGGATCCCATTCATCAAGTTACCTTGTTATTTCTCTATCACAGGAAGCAAATTATAAACATCATGATTGGATGGCAGAGAATTCTGGTAGAGGCAGAAAAAAATAGATGGAGGACAGAACACTCAGGTAAGAGACAGAAAGAGCTACACAGTGAAGAAAGAGAAATCATTAATCAGTTTACAGCCTGTATTTTGGGGAGTCATTGAAACAAGTACATATGTGTGGAGATTCATTAAAAGAAAAGTTACCTGGAATTAGTTTTAATGAAATAAAATGGAAAGAGGAAAATTTTTTAAATGCATGTTTTAAAAAAATACAGTAAATGTTCTGAAAAATAAGAAGCAATTTCTTAGCCTAAACCAGCAAGGAACAAGGGTAATACGGGTCACGCAACCAGACTAACTAAGCTTGCCCACAAGCTTTTTACTGTGTAAGAGACACCAGTTTTCAACTTTTATCCTTTTTATTTAATTATTTATGTTTAAGCAAATATATAATAAAATGCATGCAGTGCATTTATTAATCACCGAAGCATGTGTGTTCAATTACTCTCAAGCAACTCTTTTGTTATCAAATGTAGATTACTAGACTACATAGACCACATTATGGCAAAGAGTAGGAAAATCAAAGAATTCTCTCTAAGCTTAAAAAAGCAGTAACATGGATTGAATATTACAGAGGTTGATGAGTAAGAAATAAATGGAATTGCTGAGGAAGACTTTATACATAAACAATATACATACACATACACACAAAGACATATACACCTGTGCACCCATGTGTATGTGTGTAGACGTGTAAAATGTCCTGTTTCCTTAAATTAGGAAATGATTTTAATTCTGAAAACAGTATATAAACCAAAATTTTCAGAGTCAATTTTATGAACTTCCTGTATCATTTAGATTTTAATGTCTTAGAATTTACTAAATGATTTGTTATAATAGATTAAATATTAGTTTATTACATTGATAGTCTGTAGGAACTTACTCATTTCTCAAAAAATGATGTCAATATTGTTCATGTAAAGTTCAAAATACATGAACATTAACATTAAAATAAACAATTAGCTAATAGATCAGAAAATACACACCAATTCAAAGGAATACAATTGAAGAAGCTCATAATGACAAGATGCGTTGAAATAGAAATGAATCTATATAGGATAAAGAAAAATACCCAATTTCTATACCTACCTAAATCAGAAATGATGAACTAATGATGGAAAATACTTAAAAACAATTATTCTTAAGAAAACAGGTTCCAAGATCATCTGCTTTATGAAGTAATGGGAAATAAATGTTTTCATTATTCAAAAGGTATGCAAGACATATTTTACTCTTAAATAGGTAAAGACATATTTATTTATTAGAATAAAACCTAGTTCCATCTAGATTATAAGGCAATAACTCAATTTTAATTATATGAAATTAATAGATAGCTTTTTCTGGAACTGAAGGAATAGTGGATCCTTGTACAGATGACTGAAATACTGAACCAAACATGCTAATCCTTTTGGGTTGTATTTCTACAACCCAAATTATGACTGAATAACAGAAGTATATTCTATGGAAATCTGTGCTCTGCACAGTGAAAAAACTTAATGGTGGACATGTAAGTAAACATGTTTAAGCTCTGACAAATAGCCAATGTCAAGAAAGCATTACTTAACTTTAAAAAAAAAAAAAAAAAATCATTAGCCGAATGAAACACTCTACTTCCAAAGAGAAAAACTCATGGCAAAGCCACCAAAGTAGCCTTCTAACCTAAACCATCCATCAGCCGGGAACCATGGACAACATACAAATGTCGTATTTCATCAGCTCTGCATTCAAGTGCATGCTGTTGATCCAGGCTGAGAATTAAGTGAAAAATGATTTGCACCAAAACCAAAATGTTTCTCATCCATCCTATTTTGGGTTTTACAACTCATGGCTCTTTCCCAATTTTCCCAGCTTTTCACCTCTACATCTAGGGTTCCTCCAAACAAGATATTTATAAAACCATAATCTACAGACTATAAGATAACCATCTGTTCTCTTTCCTTTACCAACAGCAGCAATATTCATTTTCTTCTCTCTCACATTGCAGAAGAGAAGCTCTTCATATCAGACACCACTCATTTTTATAGTATTGTCCAAAGGGTTGACAGCATTGTTTTATAATTACAACCACCTTTCTCCCTACTTTTTTATAGAATTTGGAAGGGAAAATAATAGGAAGAAAAATAGAAAATGCTTTGCTCCACAACTGCAAACTTAATTCCTGCACCTATGAATCCCCAACTTCTTCTACTCACATACATTTGTTCTACCTCTACAATCATCAATCTTGCTAATGCAACAGCGAGCATACTCGGCCTTCTTCTAAAAGCAACAAGAAGATTGCCCTTTTTCAAAAATTATTCTGTACTGTTCTGTGGCCACAGTAGCACTTTTCACAGTTGGGATTATTCTCCACATTGTTGTATCCAGTCAAAGCCACTCAAGAATTCCTATGGTCCCAGCAGCACTAAAAATACATAACAGCCTCCTTACAATAATGACTGTGAATCACAGCATTCCTCGGCTGACATAAGTAGTTAAAATAGTTGAAAAAAAAAAAGTTAAATAAAACTTTTTAAAAAGTTCAAGTAAAAAAAAAATGAAAAGGGGGTTGAAAAGGACTCCCCTACCGTCTAACAATATTAAAGTCTGTCTCAAATTTACAAACGTCCTCAGCAACATCAAATGCCGCAGCTTCAAACACAGGCGCCAGCTTCAAGCCCGACAGCTTCAAATGCCGCAGCTTCAAACACGCGCGGCAGCTTCAAACGCGCCAGCTTCAAACAGCCTTGGGGCAGCCATCTTGCACACGCTCCAAGGAGCACAACCTCAGGGCCCTTAGGCGGCCACCCCATCCCAGAGGCCACACAGAGGCTTTGTTGGGGAAAAAAATGGGAAGAAGGAAAAAAAAAAAAAAAAAAAAAAGAACAAGAAATATAATTTGCAGACGTTAAATTAGCCCATAGAGGGAGCTCATATAGCCCCATAATTTCACAGTAATTGGAATCTCCTGTAATTTAAAATGTAGCCCCATCATTTGTTAGAGAGAGCTTCCAGAGGTCAAAGAGAGCATGTCTTACTTCATACCGATCTCTGCATGCCTATAAAATGCAATTCCATTTAGACCCCCTTGACCGTGTGTTTTGTTATCGCAACAAAAAGATGATGATTCTTGGCTACATGTTCTCCAAAACCAGCCCAGAAATTAAAGTGACTCGTCTATGTGTGCTGTTAGGGTGAATCCAACTGAATAAAGACCATAATAAGAATAAAGTTCCAACAATTAGAATTGTCATGGCAATAACCTAAATGTCCCCCATTCACGGCGTTCGTTTTAGAAAGCTATGCGCTCTCTTTCAACCTTGACTAGAGATACTCTCGTGGCTATCCATTTCTCTCGCTGTCTAGAGTCCTTAAACCAGGGATGCTGCATGTGCCTTCAGACAAAAGGATAAAACCGGAAAACGAAATGATATAATGGCAGCGAGCCTTTTCAATAAAACATGAGAGGAACAAAATTTTAAATTCTGTGGAAAGATTGAGGAGAAAGTACACTCAAAAATAAAAGAAACATCTAAATGTGCAGCTGAAAGTGGAGCTCTATTGTCTGCTCTTGTGAAACAAATTTTGAAAGGAAACAATAGTTTATATTTATATAATTCTTAAATATTCAGAAAGTTTAAATTTATGTAAAAGTGAAATGGTTTTCTAAAAAACGTTTAACCTTTAAAATAACATTATTTCTATCTTAAACACAAAGAATGAGAAGAAAGCTCAATATGTAGGGCTTAATCAAAAATTTAATATATGTGAATTTTATTCTTTTTGAGATAATCTATTAGGTGCTAGGAAAAACATCCATTTCAATTAAATGATTAAATGGTATGTTCATATCTTATCGTTTCTTTGTAATACACCTACTTGTTTTGGGAGTTATGATTACCTTCCTTTGTGGGGACTTACTTGCCTGAAGGTATGGGGCAGAGCTCAATTTAAAACCCATATTCATCACATCTGGGCAAGGTTCTATGTCAGGAATAAAAAGCATCTGAAAATTTTCAGAATTTGCCTCCCTACTCAATAGGGAGTATTTCCTGCCTTCTTTATTTCCTATCTTAAAAGTGCCTTTATTTTCAATGTGTTGATAGTTTCCTGATTGCTATCTCTCATTTCCAAATCAACCAGAAAAAAGTCAAAAACATTGTAGATATGATTAATCAATAACAATGCCATACAAGCTCAGATTCTCCTGGGCATTTAAAGCAAATAATCTTGGGGAGGCTATTCCTGGTTTGGCAAGTATTGGGGCCACCAGGAAGGTCGTGTTGAACATGGTGGGTGACAGAGGATGCAAAGAAGACCCTTAAGGTTTAAGGTCTCAGAACCATGTGAGCTGTTACAAATTGTGAGATCATTCACCAGTGATGGCTTATACTTGCCATGGATCTATGAAGGCTTGTCAATTGTGCATGTTCATGTTCATAAATGATGCCAGATAACTCTATCAAATACAAGCATCTATGTTCAAGTGTTTAATGCTATGTATTATAGAAGATAATAATTGATAAATTATCTGGAAGTCACTAATGATCATGAGCAGGAACAAAGAAAGTAATATTTGTTTATTGTTACCCAGGATATGTCAATAGTTTGTTACTTGGCATTGAGAAAGTTAGCAATCAAGAGTCTTCCACTGAGAAGAAAAACAAATGATGAAAAAGTGAGTGTAGTCTCTGTTTCTCACTTCTTATATTAGAAGAAATTTCAAGTTACAATGTCTTACTCTATTATAAGCCTGAATATCACCTGACACACATTCCAAAACTGAATAATGTTGTATGACAAATAGGAAAAATGAAGCCTGTTAAAATACAATAATCTTCCTCCTTCTCCACCCTTAACATTGTTAAGAGATACAGTAAAATTGTAAAACTGAAAAAAGGTAGCACCTCTTTCACTGTGAGCTCTGACCAAGCTTGTTATCATGATGGTAGAAGATACACATCCTACAGGTGGCTACTGACCTTTCACATTAATAGAATAAAAAAGATGTTATTTCTCCCACTTTTTAATAACAACAATACAAAATAAAGGTAAAACTATAATTATCTGGAGTGGCTTCACACAGAGATGATTAGCTCGCTTTAAAGTTTAAACAAGAACTATTTTTGATAGCTTAGTTTCCTCATTTAAAATATTTTAAGAATACAGCTGTTCCCATTACCTATAGCATTTCTGAACATGTTGAGATCCTGAGCCCACCAGATCATCAATATGATTATGATTATAGAAAATTACTCCACATGTAGATGAATAGAAGACTACATTGAATATATCTCATTTCATAAAACTTGTTTTTTTCATGAATCTTTGTGGTTCTTGCCATTTGTTTAGCCTTAAGTTTAAAATCTGATGTGAGTTTTGGTTTGTTCAAATATATACAAAAGCAAGCTCTGAGAAAGATTAAGAAAAATTACCACACAGTATTCCTGTAAGAATTAGGTTCCTACATGCCATCTGGTCAGAAGCCTAATTAGTTTCCTGATCACCCAATTTCTGGAATTGAGAAAGTAGGGGTCAAAATTTTTAAAATGAAACAGGAAATCAATGCAAAAATAGCCTTAGTTATCTGTAACTCTGACCAAAGAAAAGCATACCTTTCTCTAAAGCAAGAATCCAATGTGACAGAAGACATATGGAAATTAACATAAATCCATTGGTTAGTTTCTGGGAAACTTTCGACAGTTAACGTTCCACAGGAATAACTTACCCTTACTTAAATATATTTAGTAGGCACATCAAAAATATTATTTTCTATAAGTTGCTTATATTTGAGGACCTGTTAATGTCCTCATTTACAATGATAATGGTGGAAGAATAAACCACTAAAATACATTAATATAGAGAACTTTTCTTACTCTACTGCAGGAGAAACCTGACAAAAGTCTGTACTGAATTTATTAAATTATAGATAATGGTAATATTTTCCACAATCACCAAGCTAAAAAACCTTGAGTATACCTTTAACTAAAATATAAAGAAATTATATACTTAAGCCAAAGAGTGGGAGTCAGGGGATGCTTGAAGTAAATGGCATACTTTAATGGGAGGAGGTATAGGATGACTCTAATATTAGGCCATTATTCCTCCTTCAGAATGTTACTGAATCTTAGCCTCCTAAATCTGTTGTGGCTGCATAATCATTTAAAAGTGTACTTTTTGAGAGCATAAGTAATAGTAATAGTTACTCCCAGACAAAAGGTCTAAGGTATAGTGGCCTGTGCAAACCAGGCTCTCTAGTTGCCCTATTTATACCAGGATGATTTGAAACAGCTGCTTTCCACAAGAAGCTGTTGCTAGCACTGGACATATTTTGAAAAATTAGTTACCTGTGGGATACTCTAAAAATTAGATCTGGTCCAATTTAATAGGCATATGTTTTAACAAATTCTGAAGCTAATAGGTTGAGGACTTGCACTTGTTCAGATCTATAGGAGCTGCTATGCTGCATGAGTATCTAAACATTTTTCACATCTTCCAGCTCCACTGCATTAAATTGCAAAATATTCAAACATTCAGGCATAGTACATAACTGAAGTCAAACATTCAGGCATAGTACATAACTGTGTAACTTCTTACCCATAAAGTAAGAAAGGATTATACTGGCCCTATAAAAATGCTTCTTTTTGTGAGTTATCAATGAGACTATATATATATATACACACACACATATACTATATATATATATAGTATATATATATATATATATAGTATATGTGTATATATATACACACACATATGTACATACACACACAAATATACACACACACACACACACATATATATATTATATAAACAAACTTACAGGAGTGTATTTTGTTCTAAGTTACTTGTGACTTAAAGCATGCTTTTTTGGCTTAACCATTTTAGAACATCTGTGAGATGCAACCACAAAATGGAAATTGCTTAACAAACTATGCATTAAGAGAGCTACAATTTTGTTTCCCTTTGTCAAGGGAAAATAAAATAAATTTTCCATCAGTCACAATGAGAGCTAGAGGGACTGATTATTCAAAATACAGTAGCACCTACATTTCTCCAAATATTCCCCAAGACATGGCATTTGTGCTGAGTGTTCAATAATTTCCTCAAGCTGTACACCTGAAAAATATATGTCTCAAGCCTGGTGTTCATAATCTGGTAGACAACCACATGTGTTCACAGCCCATATCTTTGAGACAATTATTCTCTTGGGTATGCAAATATACTGGGCTTGCAACATGTTTATTCAAAAGAGTGGGCAAGAATGTTTCTTATGTGAGCATCTGCAGGTTTCCATTGGAAATCTGCATACAACAATACATTTTCCCATGAAGTCATTTTTTTAAAATGACAGTTACACATATTTTAAAGCTTTTCCAAGAGTTAAAGAAACTCAACTCAGTAATCATTTTTCGTCAAGAAAACCAGATGAAAGAAACAAAATTAAAGATGTATGTTAGGACCTATTATCCGGTTTATTGTTTAAATCTTTGCATGACATAAGACACAGAATCCTAATATGTATGTGTTTCTAACCCTCCAGCCTGTTCATCATACCCTAGCTACCAGCTATCCCAATGCTGATTCTACGTTTAGCCTCACAACTATTCAGATATTTTCTCTTTTCATTATCAACCTTTTCACTTCCTCGTGAGCATAAATTTTAAACTGTGTGAAATTTTTTAAAAAACTAAAAATATTTATCATAGCAAACATATTAATGTACATGTATTGGAAATTGATACTAAAAATACACAAATAAGTGAATATATATTTGAAAGAATAGTAAATGTTATGTACACATATGTACAAACACTAAAGCTTACTGATTTGCCATAATACATATATAACTAAAATTATATATATAAACAACATTGAGCCCAATAAAGAATAAAAGAACAATTTGTCTTAAACACCCAGGAGATATTTTTGACCATGTTTTATTACCGCATCAAAAATAAATTCAATAACTTCTCAACAACACACTTCATAAGGCCATATTTTCTTTTCCTAATATATTTTTTAAAAAGAGAAAAATTCTATTTAAAATTACAATGAATTATTTTATTTAAACTAAATCTACCAGTTATATGAATTAAAATACTGGATAAAATATTTGAAAATTCCTTTAAAATACTTAAAGAGATTTAAATATTTAAATTTAATGCGATTTCAGAGCTAACAACTGGTGAGAAATACAGGCACAAACTTGTGGGTAGGAAGAAGAAAACATGAATATATAAATTGTATACATGAGTACTGTTATAATTTGAATATGTCTCCTCCAAAATTCATACTGAGATTGAATCCCCATTCTGATTGTATTAAGAGAAGGAGCCTTTTGTAAAGTAAAAAAGGTATGAAGGATCTGTCCTCATTAATGGATTAGTGCCTTATAAAAGGGCTAGAGGGAACTAACTCTGGCCCTTTTTGTTCTTCTGTCTCTTGCACCACGTGAGGAGACAGTGTTCATCCCCACCAGAGGACGCAGCAGCAAGATGCCATCTTGAAAACAGAGAACAGCCCTCACTAGACACCGAATATGTCAGCACCTTAATCTTGAGCTTCTCAGTCTTTAGCACTGTGAGATAATAAATTTCTGTTCTTTATAAATTACCCAGTCCATTGTATTTCGTTATTGCAGCACAGAAAGACCAAGCCAAGCACCAAACCGCTTTTCCCCAGAAGGCATGTGCTAAGTTTAGCAAAATGTGCTACAGGCAGAGGATAAAGGAAGTCAAATCATAGGGCCTTCCTGTAGCAGAGAGTCTGAGAGGAGACTTTCCCTCACATTATTTTGGAACACAGAGTTGTGTACCTAATATGAAAGTTATCCATAAGCAATGCCTTGTAAGTACTACAAGAACAATTGAGAGAAAAGAAAGAAAAGAAAAAAAAATGTTATTTGAATAAATGTTGTCTCTGGCAAAACTTCCAGTAGATTTGCTTTCTAGAGGTTCCCAAGAATGTCAAGTTTATGTTGGGTTAAGAGTACTTTCTATTCATCACAAATGCATGCACTAGTTAGAAGCAAATATAAGTCTGGCAGAATGTGCCTTCATTTGGGGCCTCAAAAAATATACTTTTTCAAGGGCAACTGCAGTACACAGGCAAAAGTAACAAAGTTCAAAAAAGAAATAGGGTATTCATGTAAGCCAGAACCAACAGAAACAGCAGACAGTAGACAGAGATGTGCATCAGATATTGAAATTACCAGATACAGTTCACAAAGCAATGACACTATGTTTAAAGAAATGAAAGATACACTTGAAAATATCAGTAAGAAATAGAAAACTATACAAATGTAAAATACAATGAGTGGGAGCTCTCCTGCCATCAATGGCAGATGACATTATTTCAGAACAACCCTCTCAGTGAAAACAATTGCAAAATTTGGACAATATATTTTATAAACATATTTATATGTATTTTTCCTATCTCCTAAATATTATATTGTCCAAATTGTATATATAAAATTTGAACAAAAATTATATATACATATGTCCAAATTATATATATATATATATTATTTAGGAAGAAGAAATATATATTTCTCTATTCCATACTGATATTTTCAAGTGTATATATACATATAATATAAAAATTATATATAAATGTATATATGAAGTCCTTTTGAAGAAATTGGAGAGATACCAAGGTTCTAAGAAGAAAAGCAAAGCCTAGCAAGGTGAGCCCTGTAACTGAGACTGCAGGGTGATGGCAAATTTCATGCAGGGATTTTGCAGGGATTGAGAAACTGAGCAGATATTTTAACAGATGTGCTAAGTTGAAAAAACAAAAATTAGAGTTCAAGAAGAGATGGCCTCATATATACTTCAGGTTTTCAGTTTGGATTTCAAAAGGTTACATTCTAAGAGTAAGTGAAAACTGAAAATAAACTAGTTCTCACAAGTACCAAAGCTCAGTTTCAAATCACTTCAATTTCTTATAGGGTTGAGGTGACTGTATATTATTAATGTCTCTACTCTAAATGCCTGGCCTGTCAGAAGCAAAGGTAAATGCATTCTGGAGAATGAGAAGGTCATCCAGAGACTTTAGATCAGAGACTTTAGATATGTTTACAGTCATGTACAATGTTTGGCAACAATTAAAATAACCAGGCATGGAAAAAAACAAACAATAAAAAACTTGGAGAATAAGCTGAGTATAGTGGCTCATGCCCATAATCCCAGCACTCTGAGAGTCCAGTGTGGGTGATCACTTAAGGTCAGGAGTTCAAGACCAGCCTGGGCAACATGGTACATCCCTGTCTCCACTAAAAATACAAAAAATTAGTCAGGCATGGTGGTGCATGCCTGTGGTCCCAGCTACTCGGGAGGCTGAGGCAGGAGAATAGCTTGAACTCAGGAGGCAGAGGATGCAGTGAACCAAGATCACCAGCGTGGGTGACAGGGTGAGACTCTGTCTGAAAACAAACAAAAAAAAAACCTTACAGAATAGACAAACCATGCAAGAGTCCTAAAGAAGATCTATGTAGTGGACCTAAGAGATGTTGAATTAAAAAAAAAAACTGTAATTAATACATCCTAAGAAGTAAAAAACAGTATTGATAATGTTAGCAGAAAATTGGTCACCTATAAGTATAAAAAAAAACCAACTGAAAATTCGAGAAAAAGCACAACTTGAAAATAAGAACTCAAACAGACTTAACAATTTAGATAAAGCTGAAAGGACTGTAAACTGAAAGATAAATTAGAAGATAATATTAAAACTAAATTGTAAAGACATAGAAGGATAGAAAATACAAAAAAAGAACATGAGATAATTAGACATGATGAAAGTGTCTGAGTTCCAGAAAAAGAGAGTGTCAGAATAAGTATTTCATGAGAAAATGACTGAAATTCTTCAAAAATTGATACAATATTACAAGAAACAGATATGGGTGAAACAATACATTCCAATAAGAATAAATATAGGTAAAACACCTTTGTACATTTATTTTAGAACTTATGAAAACCAAAACAAGAAATATATTTAAAAGTAGCTAGAGAAAAGAGGCTAATTACATGCAAGGAAGCAACAATAAGACTGACAGCTATTAAATAAAAAGTATGTAAGCAAGAAAAATCAAATAATATGGCACCTTGAGAATACTGACCGAAAACAACTACCAACCTAGGATTCTATATCCATTTAAAATATAAGCTAACTATAGGGTTTTAGTTTTTAAAAAACTCAAAGAATTTAATAGTGAATTCATACTTAAGAAATTTTTAAAGGATTTCTACAGTCAAGGAAAAAAAGATAACAAGTGAGATCCAGAGAATCAATAATGTGTTCAGAGTAATTGATAGGGCAAATATAATTCTAACTGAATATTGTCTGAATGGAATAATAATATATAGTTAAGTTAAAACTATATGTACAATTAAATACAATTGTGAATTCAGAAGAGAAATCATATGTTGTTCTATAGTGCAGTTAGTAAAAGATGATGCTAACAAGCTAATAGAGGGGAATTTTAAAAAAATAACAAACTGAAAAGAAGGGAAGAAGATAGGGAAAGAAACATAGGAAACATAACACAGAAAAAATAAAAACAGTTAATTTAAACTCAAGAAATCCCATATTACATGTACTATAAACATATATTGTCACATTAAATACAAAAAGTAAAATTCAATATATTTGCTTTCTAATAAGAGTAATACTACAAATATAGGATATATATTTTGAAGTAAAAGAATAGGAAACATGTCTCATGTAAACAATAAAGAAACCTAGTGTAGGTATATTAACATCAATTAAAATACATTTTAAGACCAGAGGCAGTAATAGAGATTAAGAAAGTCCTTTCATAATAATGAAAGGTTTGATTTAAAATGTATTTATTTATCTATCTAAAATATAGACTTACAATACATAAAGGAAAAACTGACATTTCCAAAAAGGAAACAAAGAAGCTCACAACTAAAATGGAGAGAATCCAAGAAATACAACTTAATCAATGATTAATGAAGTTGAAATGAACATCCTTAAAAAAAAGATCTGAATAACAAAATTAATAAATTTGAGCAAATCAACATATTGTAGAAGACTGCATAAGATGATTGTTAAAACTGGAAATATTCCCAACTGTAAATAAAAATGCAACCAAATTCAAAGGATTTAATCATATAGAATGTGTGATCTAACTAAAACGGAATTAATCTATTAATACTAAAAAGATAAAAAGAAAATCTATCTGTATAGGTACACAAGTGAATATAAATTAATAAATACAGTGCTAAATAATTCGTGTGTTGAATTTGAAATCAAATGAAAATTAGAAAATATTTTTAACTAACAATAATGAAAATAATACTAAAGGTAGAATTATTAGAGAAATAATTTGTAACCTTAAATGAAAAAATTAGAAGAAAAGCTGAAATCAATGTTCAAGCATACTTCTTAAAAAAAGTGAAAGAACAGCAAATTAAATCTAGAGAAAATAACTGTAAGAACAAATTGGTGAACTAGGAAAAAAAATACAGGAGAAGAACAAAGTCAAAATTTGGTTCTTTAAAAACAATTTTAAATTGGCAAGACTCTGGCAAGACTAATTTTCTTTTCTTTCTTTTTTTTTTTTTTTTTTTTGAAACAGAGTCTAGCTCTGTCGCCCAGGCTCGAGTGCAGTGGCCCGATGTCAGCTCACTGCAAGCTCCACCAAATAAATAGCCAATATTAATAAATATGTGAACATTCTTAAAGATTCTGTATACCTCAGAAAAATCACAAGAGAGTATTCGAACAATTGTATGCCACAGGTTATTAAACTATGTCCTGCTGTCCATATCCACTGTTTGTTTTTATATATCCATGAGCTAAGAATGGTTTACATATTTTTAATGATTGAAAAAAATAAAAATAATGTATTATGTGAAGATTACCTGAAATTTAAATTTCAATGTCTATAAATTACGTTTTATTGGAACACAGGCACACTTCATTCACATATTATCCATACCTTCATTCATGAATAGATATGAGAAGGACTGTATAACCACAAAGCCTAAATTCTTTTAACTATCCTGGCCATAGATACAAAATGTTTGAGGCTGGGCATGGTGACTCATGCTTGTAATCCCAGCACTTTGAGACCAGGAGTTCAAGACCAGCCTGGCCAAAATAGTGAAACCCCATCTCTACTAAAAATACAAAAATTAGCCGGGCATGGTGGCATGTGCCTGTAGTCCCAGCTACTCGGGAGGCTGAGGCAGGAGAATCCGGGAGGTGGACGCTGAGGTGAGCCAAGATCTCACACTGCACTCCAGCCTAGGCAACAGAGTGAGACAGCATCTCAAAAAAAAAAAAAAAAAAAAAAAAAAAAAAAAAAAAAAAAAAAAAGAACAAGTTTGCAGACATTTACAAATAAATTTAAATATTTAGATTAAAATATTTATTTAAATATTATACATATTTGGATTAAATTAAAAATTTCTAGAGAAATAAAACTTGCTAATAAACCGCAAAAAGAAAACAGATGCTTAAAATATACTGTTAGAGAAAATGCATCAAAAGAAAAGAAAAATAACAATTTCTCAAATATTTTTATAAAAACATTAAGGCAATAACCTGACAAGGGCATTAGCAGAAAAAAAATTATGTATCAGTCTCACTCATGAACACAGATGCAATAATTTGAAACAAAAAAAAATAAGCAATGTGTAAGTAAGATAATGTATTACAACAAAGTTGGTTTATTCTGGGGGAAAAGTTTATAATATTCAAACGTAATCCAAATAATATGTATTATCATCTATAGAGATATACAGAAATACCTGAGAAAATTCAATCATAATAAATAGTCCTAGCACATTTCCAAGAGAAGGAGACCTCCTTATTCTGATAAAGGCTGTAGCACATCTCCAGTAAACATTATACTTAATGGTGAAATACCACAAGTATTCCCGTTATTGGGAATGAAATAAAAATGCACGCTGTTACCACTTCTATCCAACAACGTACCCATTATGAGAAGACAAGAAAAAATAAATGAAAGGCTTAAAGACTGTTCGGGAAGAAATAAACTTTCTTATTTTCAGATGATGATTGCATATGAAGAAAATTCAAAAGAATTCACAGGTACTTTAATTGAATTAATAAATAAGTTGGCCAGGCATGGTGGTTCACTTCTGTAATCCCAGTTCTTTGGAAAGCTGAGGTGGGAGGACTGCTTGAGAGGTCAGGAATTCCAGACTAGCCAGGGCAAAATAATGAGACCTTGTCTATAAAAATAAATAAATGAATAAATATTAGCCAGGAGTGGTAGCCCTGTAGTTCTAATTAGTCAGGAGGCTGAGGTGGGAGGATCACTTGACCCCAAGAGTTCAAGGCTGCAGTAAACTATGATCAAGCTGCTGCACTCTAGCCTGGGTGACAGAACAAAACCTCAACTCTAGTTAGTTAATTAATTAATTAACTAATTAACTAACCATGTATACAAGGTTGGTGGCTTCATGGTCAATATTTTTTAAAACATCATTTACATACCTATGTAAAAGCAACAAAAATTAGAAAAACTAAGTTTTTTAAAAAATATGTGCAGTAGTATAAAAATCTTTAAATATCCAGAATTAAACTAATAAAAGCCTTGCAGATCTTCTGCATTGCCAAATAACAAATATTATGAAGGAAAATTGGAGTATACAAATATATGGAAGGATATAACATGTTCATTGATTGTATTCAACATTTTAAAAAGTTGGTTCTCAAATATATAGATTCAATAATCCAACCAGCTACCCAGCAGCATTTTTTATGAAAATAAGACAATCCTAAGATGTATATTGAAAAACAAAGAGGACTTTGCTAGGCATTTATTATTATAAGTACAAAATTATTAATATTGTGGCATTGGTGTAAGACAGAATAGTCCAGTGAAACAGATTAGAGGGTCCAGAAACATTCAATGTGTGGATGCTCAATTTATGAGAAGAGTGTTCCTGCAGATCAGCAGGCAGAAGCTGGTCCTTTTAAAAAGTTATATTGGGTCAAATGGGTATCTACAGGGAACTAAAGTGGATGAACTTTTGTTTCCATCAGTGGCAGAGTAAATTCTTTGAAGTAACCATATAAAGTACAATATAATGAGTTACAATGAGTTAAAATACTTTCAATCTTCTTAAAAGTTTTAGATAGCTAACAAAAGAATAAGGAATTACCAAGCTGGGTTTAAAAACTATCACCTATCCAGAGAGAATAGCTTTTAGCCATAAAGTCATTTGTCTACTTGAAAAAGTGGTGAGAGGTAAAACTAAATAAGATTTGGTTTGTCTTAGAAGTTGAGAGTCCTGAACCCAGCTAAGGTGGAAACCCAGATACACCAATGCTATTTTGGGTTGAGATTGTAAAGAGCTGCATTTTTTGAGTAAAGTGAACCAGAAGTAAACTGGTTCTCACAGAAGCTGCAGCCTAACTTTTAGTCTTCTGATTGGCCCAGGAATTTTCAAACAATGAATATGGATAAGGAAAATCAGAGATTGCTGTCTTTCCCCAGGTGCCAGGCAAAAGGAAACAAAAGTTCTAGATAAACTAAAATAGCACTATCCTAAGCCTTAAAATATTTTTTAAAATAATGTTTTAAATACACATCCAATATACCAAATGTAAAAGAGTTAAGACTAAAAGAAAAAACCCACAGAAAAAAATAAGATGGGCAATATTTACAGACCTACAGAAAATCCAGGTGCTGTGATTATTAGACACTATAAAAATTAACACTGTAGAAATCATTTTGTTAAAGGAGACAAAAGCTACATTTGAAAAATTTGAAAATGAAGTGGTAAATATATTACATAATATCAGGTCTGATAAAGAGTCAAGCAAAATTTCTAGAAAATTAGACAGACAAAATTTAAGGATCGAATTAAGAACTTAATAGACAGACTTAGGAACCAATTACATGCACCTAAAGAAATTAGAAATGAAACAAAAATCAGAAGAAACTACCCATAATGAAGCGTTGAAAGACAAGGAAAAAGAAAACATAATAGAAAGCAAATATTTAGAAGAACCCTGGAAAGGTACAATATATGTATACATACATAGCAAATTGGAGATTCAAAAGGAATCTTCTTTAAAGTCAGAGAGTAAGACTAACAAAAGTTTTCTTAATATTAAAAATGGGAGCTAATAGATAATAAAATTATGTATTTAAAATACTGATATAAAGCAATTGTCAACCTAGAATTTAAAGAACACAATTAGTAAATTTGACTTATTGGACACAGATAGAATTAGAGACTACACATTCTTTTTGAGGACACAAAGACTTATAAAAATTGACCATATACTCATATGTACTGACAAATCAGAAAAATTTGAAATGTTTATTATCATAGAGTACTTTTTCTCTAAATCAATTGTAATTGCACTAGAAATCAACAAGGCAGAATATTACATGTATTTCTAAATTAAGAAATATTTACATCTAAAGTACTTATAAGAATAGATAATATTTTCAACTGACTATTAAAAAATACTACCTAGAAAAATCTGAGTGATGTAGCTAAAGCAAAACCTAGAGGAATATTTATATTTTTTGATGTGCATATTAGTAAAATTAAAAAGCTAAAATTAAGATTATCATCCATACCAAGAAAAGAAGGAGAAACAAAGAGCTGAAGAAAATAGTGAAGATAATACTAAATAGTGAAAAGATTAACAAAGGCAAACTTCTTTATTTGAATAAGAAACCGATAGTCTTCTGTTATAAATGATCAGGAAAAAGAGATAATGTATAACAAAGTAACATTAAGGGGGAATGAAAAGATGAATCTTACCAAAGACCCAAAGGACATTTGAAATGAGTAAGCTTTTGCCACAGACAATTATAAAATTTAAAAACAACAACAACAAAAAAAAACATTTTGAGGCACTGGCAGCAGAGATCACATGACCACAATCCTTGAGAAAAGGGAAGTGCCAAATTAAGTCTCACATTTACGCTTGTTTTCTTCCTAGGCATATTTTCTACTCTGCTCTAAATGGAAGTACAAGTCCACGAGGCAGAGGAAACAGAGCTGTTAAGGAGGCTGAGATTTGGAAATCAGGAAATTAGACAGAAGAAAGCATCACACCAGGAGCGAAAAATATTAATATAGTGGTATCATTAAAATCTTTGGGTAAGTATGAACCTGCACATACACAGGACAAGATTTCAGGAATTCTAGCAGAAATTGTTATTGAGGGGCTTGGATTGAAACAGGAACTTCATATATTGCACAAAATGGGATTGATGTTGGAGATCAACCCCAGCCTAAGAAAAATATCTTTGGTGAATACCTAGGAAAGTTTTTTGAGATCCTAGAAATACCATGCCGTAGGAGTAAGGCCCACACCACAGGATTAAGGGCAGTATCAAAATAGACATACCCTATTAAAGCCTAAAATCAAGCCACATGATAATCTAGATTATCCACCTGAAATGCAATTATTGCCCAGAACAAAACTGAACTCTCATCAGTGGGTGATAAAATCCTTGAGATTCTATACAAAATATCATTCACGATATCAAAAATACAATTAAAAACTGCTACATATGCAAGGAAACAGGAGTAAATGATTGATAATAAAAAATAAATGAGGTGCTTATCCAGAGATGCTTCAGTTATTGAAGTTAGCAGACAAGGTCTTGAAAGTAATTATAACTAATATGACAGTAAATTGAGGAAAAGATAGATAAATAAATGAAAATGGTATGTTTTATTAGAGCATTACAATCTATAAAAATGGAATTTACATGGTAGAAATACAAAATATAATATTACAAATTAAGAACTCAGTGGATATATTTAACAGAAGACTAGGTATATCATAAAATAGGATAAGTAAACTAGAAGACTGGTTATTGAAAACCTTATTTAAGTTGAATATATAAAGAAAAAAAGAAACCAAAGCAGAAATATAAGAGGGATATGAGACATTGTAGACATGCACATCTTTTGAAATCCCAGATAAATAGGAGGTAATGTGATAGACAATACTTAAGAAATAATGGTTAAAAATTAGAATTTTCTTCATATGATTAAAGATGTAATTAATGACATCAATTTACATATTCAAGAACCTCAGTGAACCACAAATAGAATAAACAGAAGGAAAATGATACCAAGACATATCATACTCAAGCTGCTCAAAGCCAAAATTAACTCTAAAAGCAGCCAGAGTATGAGTAAGGGATAACTGTTGTTGTTTAGGAGTTAACAATAAAAATAAGAGTTGACTTCTCATCATTAGTCTTAAAAGTCAGAAGACAATGAAATGACATTGTTATAGTTTTGGAAAATGAAATGCCAACATAAATTTCTATACCCAGCAAATGTATCTTTTAAAAATGAAAATGAAATAAAGATATCCTCAGCATAATTTATGGTCAGTGCACCCACTCTACAAGAAAGACAAAAGGAATTTCATCAAACTGGAGGCAAATGATCCCAGAAGGAAGAACAGATGTGGACTATTTGAGCAACATGGTTGCTGAGATTATCTGAATACACATAGAAAATTGTATGCAATTACTACAG
Source organism: Rhinopithecus roxellana (assembly GCF_007565055.1). Lineage (NCBI taxonomy): Eukaryota > Metazoa > Chordata > Mammalia > Primates > Cercopithecidae > Rhinopithecus > Rhinopithecus roxellana. Next base: position 43,757,301 of record NC_044565.1, on the reverse strand, counting down.
AATATTCATTTTTTCAAATGTATGAGAGATCTTCTAATACAGAAAACATATCCTGGGCCATAAAGAAAGTTTCAACACACTTTGAAAAACTGAAATAATAAAGTATATTATCTTTGACCACTGTGGAATTAAGTTAAAACTCAACATCTAAATGTTTAGAAATTAAACGTAATTCTAAATAACCATAAGCCCTACAGGTCCATGTCCTATCAACCTATGTCTATAAAATCATCACTACTAAAACTTACCTATGAAAAGAGAGAAAACCTTAGAAGTCATTATGATCTTTAGATAAATTAAATAAGTAATTAAACAGCTTTTTACCAAACAAATCAAAGTCTAGATGCTTTTTACCTAAGAATCTAATTAGCTATTTAGAAAGAATGACAACACTACATAAATTATTCCAAGGAAGGGGGAAAAAGCGTCCTCTTTTTCTCATGAAAGATTTTCACAGTGGATTAAAAAAAAACAGAGGCAAACCATGAATTTCTTTAAATATGAAAAGTTGAAGGTAACGAAGACATAGCAGTGATATAAGAAGATATAAAAAGATGTCCCTGTGAATACTTATTAAAATAAAGCTGGTAGATCTATAATATGAAAATAGAGTTTAAAACAATAGCATTTATAAAGGACATTTTACAATGAAAAAATATTACTTCATCAAGAATTTATAACAATGCTAAATTTGTATCTAGCCAATAACATAGTTTCAAAATATATAAAGCAAAAATAGACAGGACAAAAATAACAAGTGCAAAAATCTGCAGTCATTGTAGGAGACTTCACTACACTTTTCTCAGTACCTGATAGAACTAAATCATATGATGATTTTCTGGCAATATGAACCAGATATACCAAAAGATAAGTTATTTTCAAGTGCCAATGAAATATTTGATAATATTAATATAATGGCTCATTAAACTGCTTTATAAAAGCTAGCTAATCAAGGATTAAAGTTATATTTTCACTTAAGGATAATTAAGTGCAAATCAATAGCAAAAAGACAACTAGAAACATTCCCAGATGTTTGGAAACTATGAAAACTCTTCTAAATAATGATTTTTAAAATTACCAAAATTAAATATATTTATTTTACATCATATAAGTGTAAAATACATTTTAGATATAATGAATATGCCATCTAATAAATTTTGTGGGATACAGCTAAAACTGTATCAGATGAACCTTAAAACCATGCATGCATGCACATATTAGAAAACAAAAAGCCTAAAAATCAATTATTTATCTATAAAAAGTAACACAAAAAGCAAAATCAAAGAATATAAACATTAAAAAATAACTGCAGAAATGACATGTGCAACAAATACACAGTGAAAAAAATCAAGGTTGTGGTAGGCTGGATAACGTCTCCCAAGATACTGTAATTCTTGTAGTTTGAATGATATATGGCAAAAGGAATTTTACATATATGACTAAATTAAGTATTTGGGGAATGGAAGAATATACTGGATTATCTGGGTGGGCCCTAAATATAATCACAAGTGTCTTATAAGATTGAAGTAAAAAAATACGGACTACAGAGACAGAAAACAATATGACAAAGGAGGCAAGGTACCATGCTTTTGACTGAGAAGATAGAAGAAGGGACCACAAGCCAACAAAATCAAGGAACATAATTCTGGATGTTGGAACAGGCAAGAAAATTTATTATTCCACATAACCACCGGAGGGAATATGATCCTGCCGATACCATAATTTTCAGCCCAGTGATACTGGTTTCGGATTTTTGGCCTATAGAACTGTAGGAAAATAAATGTGTGCTGTTTTAAGCCAACATGTTTGTAGTAACATGTAGCACAGGAATAAGAATAAATACAAAAGCCAAAGTCTGACTTAAAAAACATATATATTATGGCAAACCTAAGGTATTTTTTTAAATATTGGGAACAAATCAAATATATCATTACATTGATTTTATATACATTAAAAATATATACGGGATTATGATCACAATTTTCTAATACATTTGAAATTTTAGGTGAAAGACAAAATGGCACACACAAAAAACAAATCTTAAAAATGTACACAAGAAGAAACAGCAAATTTCTCTATTCCTAAATCTATTAAGGAATTTGAATATGTTTTTAAAACCCTCCCCACAAATAAGTCATTATGGATTGCTTCATCACTTAAATCTTTTAAATTACTAAGAAAGAAACAATATCAGTCTTACACCAAGCCTTCCAGTACAAAGGAAAAAGAGAACAATGCTTGAGCATAGCTTAATTCTGAAACCAAAACATGATGAAACTATTATAAAAAAGGAAAAGTAGTCACTTCGCCTTTTCTCTAGAATCAAGTATAGAAAGGATAGTTAAAGCCTAACTATCATAAATCTTGAGAGCAATTTTAAACAAAATACTATCAAATAAAATTTAGCAATACATTAAAAGGTATAATACATCACAAAGACATCTCCCCTGCAGGAATGTACAGTTAATTTAACTTTAAAAATCCACCAGTGAACTTTAGGAGGCCAAAGAGGGCAGATGGTTTGAGCTCAGGAATTCAAGACCAGGTGTGGCAACATGGCGAGACCCCATCTCTACAAAAAAAAATACGAAAATTAGCCAGGCATTTGTGATGCACACCTGTAGTCACAGTTACTGTGAGGGGCTGAGGTGGGAGGATTGCCTGAGCCCAGGAGGCAGAGGTTGGAGTGAGCCCAGATCATGTCACTGCACTCCAGCCTAGGTGACAGAGTGAGACCCTGTCTCAAAAAAAAGAAAAAAAGAAAAAAAAACAACAGTGAAGCACTAGCTCCATAAAAGTTCACCGCCGAATTCTACCAAACATTTAAGGAAGAACTTATACCAATTCTCTACAATCTCTTTCAAAATATAGAAGCACAGGGAGTACTTCCTAACTCATTTTATAAGGCTAGAATTCCCCAAATTGAAACTAGACCAAAAAACTACAAGAAAAGGAAACGATGGACCAAAATCTCTCATGAACACAGAAGCAAAAATCTGCCAAAAAAAGCAAATTGAATTGGAAAAATGTAGACAAATAATTACACAGTATGACCAAGTGTCATTTATCTCATGTATGCAAGACTGGTTCGACATTTGGAAATCAATTGATATGTCTTAGTTTTTCTGCATTGCTATAACAGAATACCACAAGCTAGATAACTAATAAGTAAAAGAAATTAATTTAGCTGATAGTAGTGGAGGCTGGGAAGTCTTAAGAGCATGGTGCTGGCACCTAGTGAAGGCCTTCTTGCTGTGTCATTACATAGTGAAGGCCATCACATGGCAAGAGGGCAAGATTATGCATGTTGGCTTAGGTCTCTCTTCCTCTTTTTATAAAACCACCAATCCTATCATGAGAACTCCACCCTGATTAACTTATCTAATCCTAATTGGTTCCCAAAGTCTCTACCTCCAATCAACACACGAATTTAGGGACTAAAGTTTTAATGCATGCACTTTTAGGATACATTCAAAACACAGCAATGTATCTATCATATCAACCGAATAAGAAAAAAACATGATTATAACAATAGATGCAGAGAAAGCATTTGACAAAATGGAAACCTATTCATTACTTAAATGAAAAAAGAAAAACCCTCTCAGTAAATTAGAAATAAAGGGAAATTTACTCAGCTAGGGAAAGAATATCTATACAAAAACAAATACCCCTACAGTTAACATTATTACTAATGGTAAGAAATATGAAGCTTTCCTCTAATATCAGGATAAAGGCAAAGACATACCTTCTTACCACTTTTCAACATTGTACTGGGAAGTCCTCGCTATAGCAATAAGAGAAGGAAGTGAAAGGCATGCAAATTGAAAGAAAGCAAACTATCTTTATTTGAAGATGATACGATCTGTGTAGAAAATTTGAAAAAAATTGACAAAAATATGCCCTGGAAATAATAAACATTAATAAGAGGGTTGCAGGATGTATGGTTAATATACAAAAGTCAACTGCCTTTCTTTGTACTAGAAATTAACAAGTGAAATTTGAAATTAAAATATAGTACCATTTATTTACATTAGCACCCCCAGACATGAAATATCTAGGTATAAATCCAACAAAATATGGACAAGATTTATATGAGAGAAATAACTAAACTCTGATAAAAAGAAATTTAAAATAATCAAATAAATGGAGAGATATTCCATATTCATGGATAGGAAGACTCAACTCTGTCAAAATGTCAGTTCTATTAACTTGGTCAACAGATGCAATGCAATCCCAGTCAAAATACTGGCAAGTTATTTTGTGACTATCAACTAACTTACTCTGAAGTTTCTATGGAAAGGCAAAAGACCCACAGTAATTAAAGAATAGTGAAAGGGAAGAGCAAATTTGGAAAACTGACACTACCTGACTTAATATACTATCAAGACAGTGTGGTATTAGTAAAAAAAGGAGATAAATAGGCTAAAACAAAAGAGAACCCAGAAATAGGCCCATGTAAATATAGTCAATTGATTTTTGACAAAGTAGCATAGGCAACACAATGAAGAAAATATAATATTTTCAACAAATGGTGCTAAAACAACGAATGGTGCTTACACACACATCGACATGCAAAATACATAAATTTAGACACAAACCTTATACCTGTACAAAAATTCACCAAAAAAGACTCACAGAACTAAACATAAAATGAAAAACTATAAAAGGTCTTAGAAAATAACATAGAAGAAAATCTGGATGACCATGGATTTGGTCACAACTTTTTACTTGCAATACCAAAGGCACAATCTGGGAAAATAAATTGATAAGCTGAACTTCATTACAATTAAAATGTCCTATTTTGTGAAAGACACTGTCAAGAGAATGAAAATACAAGCCACAGATTGGAAATATTTGCAAAAGGCAAGTATTTTCTTATTATAAGAAAATATCATATTAAAGGATTAAATATCATATTAAAGGATTAAAGGATATTAATATATTAAAGGACTGTTATACATATATACAAATACTTTTTAAAATTTAATAATAAAATCACAATTAGCTTAATTTAAAAATGGGCCAAAGACTTTAACAGACATCTCACTAAAGAAGATATAGAGATGGCAAACCAAAATGCTCCATATCACATTTAATCAGGGAAATTCAAATTCAAATGAAAATGAGAGCACCCTATGTACCTATTAGCATGGTGAAAATACTGACAGCACCAACTGCTGATGAAGATGTAGAAAAGCAAAAACTTATTCATTGCTAGTAAGATTTCAAAATGTATAATCACTTTGGAAGACAATTTGGTGCTTTCTTACAAAACTAAACATAATATTACTATACAATCCAACAATTTATCCAAAGAAACTGAAAACTCACGTCTACACAAAAACTTAAACACACACACTTGTAGCAGCTTTACTCATAATTGCCAAAATTTGGAAGCAACTAAGATGTCCTTCGGGAGATAAATGAATAAATAAACTGTAGTAAACAGCACAATAAAATATTATTTACTGTTAAAAAATGAGCTATTATACCATGAAAAGATAGAGAGGAATCTTAATTCATATTATTAAGTGAAAGAAGCAAACATAAAAAGGCCACCTATTGTATGATTTCAATTATATGACATAGTGAAAAAGGCAAAAGTAGGGAAATGTAAAATATCAGTGGTTGCCAAGGGTTTGAGGGAGGGATAGAAAGAGCACGGAGGATTTTTAAGGCAGTGAAACCACACTGTATAATATTATAATGATAGATACATTCCATTATATATTTACTCAAACCCAAAGAATATATAACACCAAGAGTGAAAACTAATATAAATTATGAACTCTGGGTGATAATGTTTTGTCAATAGAGGTTCATCAAGTAAAACAAATGTACCATTCTGGCAGGAGATTTTGATAAGGAGGGAGGACATGGATATGGTAAGCCTAAATGTGTAGAGAAAGTTTCTGTATCTTGTGCTTGATTTTGCTGTGAACCTAAAAATAGTCTGAAAAAATAAAGCCCATTTAAAACAATCTACCAGTCTAATTCACCCTTTTAACAATATAAAGATTAAAAATCATATTTATATCTCAATGAAAATTATTAACAAAAAGTGAAAAATAAGACTACTAAAAATTACAAAGCAGTAAGAAAATAAAATGGCAATAATAAATTTTTACCTATCAATAACTTTAAATGTAAATGGCTTAATGGATTTTAAAAAACAGGATTCAACTATATGCTGCCAACAAGATATTCACTTTATCTTTAAAAATGCATATAGACTGAAAGTGAAGGGATGAGAAAAATATTCCATATTAATAAAAACATTATTAATAATTAACAAAAGAGAGTAGGGATATATCAAACAAAATAGTCTTTAATTAGAAAACCATCACAAGGGACAAAAAAGTAATTATTATATAATGATAAAAGTGCCAATTCGTCAAGAGAATATAACAATTGTGTGTCTGTGTGCATGTGTGTGTACACATATATACATGCATCCAACATCAGACTACTTAAATAAAGTAAATATTAACTGATCTGAAGGGAGAAATAGACAGCAATATAATAATAGAGGACTTTAATGTCCTACTTTTAACAATAAATAGAACATCTAGACGGAAAGTCAATAAGGAAACATTGGACTTGAACCGCACTTTAGACCAAATCAACATATAATAAATATACAGAACAAGGCCGGGCGCGGTGGCTCAAGCCTGTAATCCCAGCACTTTGGGAGGCCGAGACGGGTGGATCACGAGGTCAGGAGATCGAGACCATCCTGGCTAACATGGTGAAACCCCGTCTCTACTAAAAAATACAAAAAACTAGCTGGGTGAGGTGGCGGGCGCCTGTAGTCCCAGCTACTCCGGAGGCTGAGGCAGGAGAATGTCGGGAACCCGGGAGGCGGAGCTTGCAGTGAGCTGAGATCCGGCCACTGCACTCCAGCCCGGGCGACAGAGCGAGACTCCGTCACAAAAAAAAAAAAAAAAAAAAAAAAAATATATATATATATATATATACACACACACACACACACACACACACACACACACACACACACAGAACATTTCATCCAAATACAACAGAATATGTATTTTTCTCAAGTGCACATGGGACATTCTCCAGGATAGATATTTTAGGCCACAAAACAAGTCATAAGAAATTTAAGAAGATTGAAATCATATCAAGCACCTTTTCTGACAACCAAGAAATAAAACTAGAAATTGATAGAAGTAAAATTGGAAAATTTACAAATATGTGGAAATTAAACAATGTGCTCCTGAAGAACCAGTGGGTCAAAGACATCAAAAGGGAAATGAAAAAAACTCTTTAGACATATGCAAATGGAAACACAACATATCAAAACTTACGGGATGCAGTAAAAGCAGTTCTAAGAAGAAAGTTTACAGCAATAAATGGTTACATTAAAAAAAGCAGAAATCTCAAATAAATAACCTAACATTACACCTCAAGGAACTAGAAAAAGAAGGATAAAATAGGAACAGAGTTAACAGAGGGAGGGACAACAAAAATAGCAAAGAGCAGAGCACACATGTGTGAAATAGCAATAAAACAATCGAGTTAATCAAGACTTGCCTTTTCTAAAAAAAGATAATCAAAATTGGCAAACCTTTAGCTAGATTAATTAAAAAAGAGAGAAGACTAAAATAAACAGAATTAAAAGTAAAAGAGGAGACATTGTAACTAATACCACAGAATTACAAAGGATCATAAGAAACTACTATGAACAATTATACGCCAACAATTGGGATAACTTAGAAGAGCAAATTCCTAAACAGATAAAATCTACTCAGACTGAATCCTGAAGTAACAGAATATCTGAACAAACCAATAACAAGCAAGGAGCCTAATCAGTAATAAAACTTTTCCTGTCAAAGAACATCTCAGAACCTGTTGTCTTCATAATAGAAATTTACCAAACATTTAAAGAACACCAATCCTTCTTAAATTCCTCTGAAAAAATTAAAGAGAGAATACTTCCAAACTTATTTTATGAGGCTAGCATTACCCCAATATCAAAAGTAGACAAGGACACTATAAGAAAAAGAAATGACAGGCCAATGTTTCTGATTAACATAGATGCAAAAATCCTCAACAAAAAATCAGAAAACTGAATTCAAGAGCATATTAAAAGGATCATACACTATAATCAACTGAGATTCACCCCTGGGATGCAAGAAGATTCAAACATATGCAAATCAATAAATACAGTATACCAAATTACCAGAAGGAAGGACAAAAAACATTATCCTCTCCATGAATGAAGAAAAAACATTTGACAAAATTTAACATCATTTCATGATAAAAAAAAAAAAAAAAAACTCCTCCAATTAAGTATAGAAGGACTGTACCTTAACACAATGAAGGCTGTGTATTATGAGCCCACAGCTAATATCATACTTAACAGTGAAAAGTTGAAGCTTTTACTCTAAGATCAGGAACAAAACCAGAATGACTACTCTTGCCATTTCTATACAACATAGTAGTGGAAGTCCTAGCCAAAACAGTTAAGCAAGAAAAAAGAAATTAAAGGCATCCAAGTCATAAAAGAAGTTAAATTACCTGTGTTTACTGATGATTTTTTAAAAATATGGATATACATATATATATATTTATACAGAAAACTTTAAAGACCACGAAAAAACCATTACTACTAATAATGTAAGTAAAACTGAAAGATAAAAAAATCAACATACAAAAATTAGTAGTGTTTCCAAAAACTAAAAACAAATTATCCATAAAAGAATCAAGACAAACATCTCATTTATAATAGCATCAAAAAGTAAAATATGTAGGAATAAATTTACCTAGGAAGTGAAAAACCTATATATGGACATATAAATTATAAAACATTGACAACAGAAATTTAATAAAACACAAATAAATAGAAAGATATACTATTTATTTGTGGATTGGAAGACTCAAACAAGTTTATATTGTTAAAAATGCCCATACTATTCAAAGCAAGCTGCAGATTTAACGTAATTCCTACCAAAATTCCAATGGCATTTTTACAGAAATAGAAAAAAAAATACTGAATACAGATGGAACCACAAAATACACTGAATAGTCAATGCCGTCTTGAGCAAAAAGTACAAAGTTGAAGGAACCACATTTTCTGATTTCAAACCATATTACAAAGCTATAGTAATCAACACTACATAGTAATGCCATAAAAACAGATGATTGAAAATAATAGAGAACCCAGAAACAAATCCCGTGCATTTATATCAATTGATTTCAACAGAGGTATCAAGATCATACAATGAAAAAAGGACAGTCTCTTCAACAAATAATGCTAAGAAAACTGGGTATCTACATATAGTAGAAAAAAAAATTGCACCCTTAACTCAAACCACATACAAAAATCAAATCAAAATAAAGATTTAAACATAAGGTTTGAAACAATAAAACTACTAGAAGAAAACAAAGGATAAAGACTTCTTGACGTTGATCTGCAAAATTACTTTTTGGATCCCCAAAGCATACAGAATAAAAGCACAAATAGACAAATGGCATTACACCAATCTAAAAGGCTTCTGCAAAGCAGAGGAAATAACAGAGTAAAAAGACAACCTATGGAATGGGAAAAAATAATTGCAAACCTTCCATATCATAAGAGGTTAATACACAAAATATATAAAGAATTCAAACAACTCAATAGCAAACAAACAGGTAACCTGATCTAAAAATGGGCAAAGGACCTGAATAGACATTTTTCAAAAGAAGTCATGCAAACAGCCAATAGGCATGTAAAAAAATACTTGGCATCACTAATCATTGGGGAAATTCAAATCAAAACCACAATGAGATGTCACCTCACACTTGTTAGAATAGCTGTTAATAAAAATATAAAATATAAGTGGTGGCAAAGATGTGGAGTAAAGGGAAACCTTGTACACTGTTGATAAGAAAGTAAACTGATACAGCTATTAAGGAAAATAGTATGAAAGTTCCTCAAAAAATTAAAATAAGGTTTTTGGAGGCTTGCAAGATGGCTGAATAGGAACACCTCTGGTCTGCAGCTCCCAACAAGATCAACACAGAAGGCAGGTTATTAGCGCATTTCCATCTGAGGTACCTGGTTCATCTCATTAGGACTGGTTAGACAGTGGGAACAGACCACAGAGGGTGAGCCAAAGCAGGGTGGGGCGTCGCCTCACTCAGTAAGCGCAAGGGGTCAGAGAAATCCCTCCCCTACCCAAGGGAAGCCGTGAGGGATTGTGCTGTGAGGAACAGTGCACTACAGCCCAGATTCTATGCTTTTTCCACAGTCTTTGCAATTCACAGACCAGGAGATTCCCTCTGGTGCCTATGCCACCAGGACCCTGGGTTTCAAGCACAAAACTGGGCTGCTGTTTGGGCAGACACTGAGCTAGTTGCAGGAGTTTTTCTTTTTCTCATACCCAAGGGGTGCCTGGAACACCAGCAAGACAGACCTGTTCACTCCCCTGGAAAGGGGGCTGAAGCCAGGGAGCAAGTGATCTAGCCCAGCGGATCCTATCCACATGGAGCCCAGCAAGCTAAGATCCACTGGCTTGAAATTCTCGCTGCCAACACAGTGATCTGAAGTCAACCTGGGATGCTCAAGCTTGGTGGGGATGGGGCATCCACCATCACTGAGGCTTCAGTAGGCAGTTTTCCCCTCACAGTTTAAACAAAACTGCCAGGAAGTTCCAACCGGGCGGAACCCTCTGCAGCTCAGCAAAGCTGCTGTAGCCAGACTACCTCTCTAGATTCCTCCTATCTCCGCAGGGCATCTGAAAAACAGGCAGCAGCCTCAGTCAAGGGTTTATAGATAAAATCCCCATCTCTCTGGGACAGAGCACCTGGGGGAAGGGGTGGCTGTGGGTGCAGCTTCAGCACACTTACACATCCCTGCTTGACAGATCTGAAGAGAGCAGTAGATATCTCAGCACAGCGTTCGAACTCTGCTAATGGTCAGACTGCCTCCTCGAGTAGGTCCCTAACCCCCATGTCTCTTGACTGGGAGACACCTCATACAGGAGAGCTCCGGCTGTCACCTGGCGGGTGCCCCTCTGGGACAAAGCTTCCAGAGGAAGGAACAGGCAGCAATCTTTGCTGTTATGCAGCCTCCACTGGTGATACCCGGGCAAACAGGGTCTGGAGTGGACCTCCAGCAAACTCTGGCAGACCTGCAGCAGAGGGGCCTGTTAGAAGGAAAATGAACAACCAGAAAGGAATAGCAACATCAACAAAACGACGTCCAGACACAAAAACCCCATCGGAAGATCACCAACATCAAAAGTAGATAAATCCACGAAGAGGGAGAAAAACCAGTGCAAGAAGGCTGAAAATTCCGAAAACCAGAATGCCTCTTCTTCTCCAAAGGATCACAACACCTTGTAAGCAAGAGAACAAAACTGGATGGACAATGAAATTGATGAACTGATAGAAGTAGGCTTCAGAAGGTGGATAATAACAAACTCATCCGAGCTAAAAGAGCATGTTCTAACCCAATGCAAGGAAACTAAGAACCTTGAAAAAAGGTTAGAGGAATTGCTAACTAGAATAACCAGTTTAGAGAAGAACATAAACGAGCTGATGGAGCTGAAAAACGCAACAGGAGAACTTCGTGAAGCATACACAAATATCAACAGCTGAATCTATCAAGCTGTTGATAGATAGGATAGAAAGGATATCAGAGATTGGAGATCAACTTAAAGAAATAAAGTGTGAAGACTAAATTAGAGGGAAAAAAAGAATGAAAATGAACAAACAAAGCCTCCAAGGAAGACTATGTAAAAAGACCAAACCTGTGTTTGATTGGTGTACCTGAAAGTGATGAGGAGAATGGAACCAAGTTGGAAAACACTCTTCAGGATATTATCCAGGAGAATTTCTCCAACCTAGCAAGGCAGGCCAACATTCAAATTCAGAAGATACAGAGACCACCACAAAGATACTCCTCAAGAAGAGCAACCCCAAGATACATAATCATCAGATTCACCAAGGTTGAAATAAAGGAAAAAATATTACGGGCAGCCAGAGAAAGGTTGGGTTATCCACAAAGGGAAGCCCATCAGACTAACAGCAGATCTCTCTGCAGAAAGCCTCCAAGCCAGAAGAGAGGGGGGCCAATATTCAACATTCTTAAAGAATTTTCAAACCAAAATTTTATATCCAGCCAAACTAAGCTTCACAAGCAAAGGAGAAATAAAATCCTTTACAGACAAGCAAATGCTGAGAGATTTTGTCACCACCAGACCTGCATTACAGGAGTTCCTGAAGGAAGCACTAAACATGGAAAGGAACAACCGGTACCAGCCACTGAAAAAATGTAACAAATCATAAAGACCATTGACACTCTGAAGAAACTGCATCAACTAATGGGTAAAATAACCAGCTAGCATCATAATGACAGGATCAAATTCACACATGACAATATTAAACTTAAATATAAATGGGCTAAATGCCCCAATTAAAAGACACAGACTGGCAAATTGGATAAAGAGTCAAGATGCATCAATGTGCTGTATTCAGGAGACCCATCTAACATGCAAAGACACACATAGGCTCAAAATAAAGGGATGGAGGAATATTTACCAAGACAATGGAAAGCCAAAAATAAAAAGCAGGGGTTACAATCCTAGTCTCTGATGAAACAGACTTTAAACCAACAAAGATCAAAAGAGACAAAGAAGGGCATTACATAATGGTAAAGGGATCGATGCAAGAAGAAGAACTAACTATCCTAAATATACATGCACCCAATACAGGAGTACCCAGATTCATAAAGCAAGTTCTTAAGAGACCTACAAGGAGACTTAGACTCCCACACAAAATAGTAGAAGACTTTAACATCCCACTTTCAATATTAGGCAGATCAGCAAGACAGAAAATTAACAAGGGTATTCAGGACATGAATTCAGCTCTGAATCAAGCAGACCTAATAGACATCTACATGACTCTCCAACCCAAATCAACAGAATATACATTCTTCTTAGCACCACATCGCACTTATTCTAAAATTGACCACATAATTAGAAGTAAAACACTCCTTAGAAAATGCAGAAGTACGGAAATCGTAACAGTCTCTCAGACCACAGTGCCATCAAATTAGAACTCAGGATTAAGAAACTCACGCAAAACCTCACAACTACATGGAAACTGAACAACCTGCTCCTAAATGACTACTGGGTAAATAACAAAATTAAGGCAAAAATAAATAAATTCTTTGAAACCAATGAGAACAAAGACACAATGTACCAGAATCTCTGGGACAAAGCTAAAGCAGTATTTAGTGGAAATTTTATAGCACTAAATGCCCACAAGAGAAAGCAGGAAAGATCCAATAATCAATAGCGTAACATCACAATTAAAAGAACTAGAGAAGCAAGAGCAAACAAATTAAAAATTTAGTAGAAAACAAGAAATAACTAAGATCAGAGCAGAACTGAAGGAGATATAGACATAAAAAAACCCTTCAAAAATAAAAAAAATCAATGAATCCAGGAGCTGGTTTTTTGAAAAGATCAACAAAATAGATAGACCACTATCTAGACTTATAAAGAGAGAAGAATCAAATAAATGCAATAAAAAATGATAAAGAGGCTATCACTACTGATCCCACAGAAATACAAAGTACCATCAAAGAATACTATAAACACTTCTACGTGAATAAACTAGAAAATCTAGAAGAAATGGATAAATTCCTGGACACATACATTCTCCCAAGTCTAAACCAGGAAGAAGTGGAATCCCTGAATAGAATAGTACAATAAAAAGTTCTGAAATTGAGGCAGTAATTAATAGCCTACCAACCAAAAAAAGCACAGGACAAGAAGGATTCACAGCCAAATTCTACCAGAGGTACAAAGAGGAGTTGGTACCATTTCTTCTGAAACTATTTCAAACAATAGAAAAAGAGGGAATCCCCCCAAGTCATTTTATGAGGCCAGCATCACCCTGATACCAAAACCTGGCAGAGACAACAATAAAAAAAATCAGGCCAATATCCCTGATTAACATCAATGCAAAAATTCTCAATAAAATACTGGCAAACCAAATTCAGCAGCACATCAAAAAGCTTATCCACATTTCAGTCGGCTTCATCCCTGGGATGTAAGTCTGGTTCAACATATGTAAATCAATAAACGTAATCCATCACAAACAGAACCAATGACAAAAATCACACAATTATCTCAATAGATGTAGAAAAGGCCTTCGACAAAAGTCAACACAGCTTCATGCTAAAAAGTCTCAATAAACTAGATATTGATGCAACGTACCTCAAAATAATAAGAGCTATTTATGACAAACTCACAGCCAATATTATACTGAATGGGCAACAACTGGAAGCATTCCCTTTGAAAACCGGCACAAAAACAAACATGCCCTCTCTCACCACTCCTATTCAACATAGTATTGGAAGTTCTGGCCAGGGCAATCAGGCAAGAGAAAGAAAGAGTATTCAAACAGGAAGAGAGGAAGTCAAATTGTCTCTGCAGATGACATGATTCTATATTTAGAAAACTCCATTGTCTCAGCCAAAAATCTCCTTAGGTGGATAAGCAACTTCAGCAAAGTCTCGGGATACAAAATCAATGTGCAAAAATCACAAGCATTCCTATACACCAATAATAGACAAACAGAACAAAATCATGAGTGAACTCCCATTCACAATTGCTTGAAAGAGAATAAAATACCTAGAAATACAACTTACAAGGGATGTGAAGTACCCCTTCAAGGAGGACTACATACCACTGCTCAAGGAAATAAGAGAGGACACAAACAAATGGAAAAACATTCCATGCTCATGGATAGGAAGAATCAATATCATGAAAATGGCCATACTGCCCAAAGTAATTTATAGATTCAATGCTATCCCCATCAAACTACCATTGATTTTCTTCACAGAATTAGAAAAAAACTTCTTTAAATTTCATATGGAACCAAAAATGAGCCTGCATAGCCAAGACAATCCTAAGCAAAAAGAACAAAGCTGGAGGCATCATGCTACCTGACTTCAAACTATACTACAAAGCTACAGTAACCAAAACAGCATGGTGCTAGTACCAAAACAGATATATAGACCACGAACAGAACAGAGGCCTCAGAAATAATGCCACACATCGACAAGCATCTGATCTTTGACAAACCTGACCAAAACAAGCAATGGGGAAAGGATTCCCTATTTAATAAATGGTGTTGGGAAAACTGGCTAGCCATATGCAGAAAACTGAAATCGGTCCCCTACCTTACACCTTACACAAAAATTAACTCAAGATAGATTAAAGACTTAAATGTAACCCCTAAAACCATAAAAACCCTAAAAAAAACCTAGGCATGGGCAAAGACTTCATGAGTAAAACACTAAAAGCAATGGCAACAAAAGCCAAAATTAACAAATGGGATCTAATTAAACTAAACAGCTTCTGCACAGCAAAAGAAACTATCATCAGAGTGAACAGGCAACCTACAGAATGGGAGAAAATTTTTGCAATCTATCCATCTGACAAAGGGCTAATATCCAGATCTACAAAGAACTTAAATTTACAAGAAAAAAAAACCAACCCCATCAAAAAGTGGGCAAAGGATATGAACAGGAACTTTTCAAAAGACAACATTTATGCAGCCAACAGCCATGAAAAAATGCTCGCTATCACTAGTCAAAACCATAATCAGGTACTATCTCACACCAGTCAGAATGGCAATCATTAAAAAGTCAGGAAACAACAGATGCTGGAGGGACTGTGGAGAAACTGGAATGCTTTCACACTGTTGGTAGGAGTGTATATTAGTTGAACCATTGTAGAAGACAGTGTAGCAATTCCTCAAGGATCTAGAACCAGAAATACCATTTGACCCAGCAATCCCATTACTGGGTATATACCCAAAGGTTTATAAATCATTCTACTATAAAGACACATGCACACGTATGTTTATTGTGGCACGTACACAATAGCGAAGACTTAGAACCAACCCAAATGCCCATCAATGAGAGACTGGATACAGAAAATGTGGCACATATACACCATGGAATACTATGCAGTCATAAAAAAAGATGAGTTAATGTCCTTTGCAGGGACATGGATGGATCTGGAAACCATCAATTTCAGTAACTAACACAAGAACAGAAAACCAACACCACATGTTCTCACTCATAAGTGGGAGTTGAACAATAAGAACACGTGGACACAGGGAGGGGAACATCACACACCGGGGCCTGTCAGGGGTTTACGGGGTAGGGGAGGAATAGCATTAGGAGAAATACCTAATGTAGATGATGGGTTGATGTGTGCAGCAAACCACCATGGCACATGTATACCTATGTAACAAATGTGAACATTCTGCACATGTACTCCAGAACTTAAAGTATAATAAAAAATTAAAATAGGACTACCACACTTCTGAATGTATATCCAAAGTAATTAAAATTAGTATTGTGAAAAGATATGTGAACTACCATGTTTATTGCTGCATTATCGCTATAGCCAAGACATAGAATCAACCTATGTCCAACAGATGAATGAAGAAAATGTGGTATTTATGTATGCAATCGAATTATTCAGCTTTTAAAAAAGAAGAAAATCCTGTCATTTGCAACAATATGGATGAATCTCAAAAACGTAACACTAAGTGAACTGAGTCAACCACAGGAAGAAATACTGCATGATCCTTACTTATATGTGAACTCTGAAAAAAGTTGAACTCACAGATTTACAGAGACGAATTGTAATTGCCAGAGACTAAGGGGGTGTTGGTCAAAAGGTACAAAGTTTCAGTTAGACAGGATGAATAAGTAAGCATGGTGATAGAGTTAACAGCAATGTATTCTGTACTTTCTAATCATGGTAATAAGGTAAAAAGAACATATAAATATATAAAATTGGGGAAAATATCATAAAACTGCTATTATTCATTAAAAACATAGTTATATATAAAAATAAAAAAGTAATTTAAATTTATTTAGCAATAAACTAATATATCAATTGTTCATAAGTCATTAATTATTGATTATCAACATTAAATAATCAGTATCAATATTAATTTTAAAATTATTAATTTAAAAATCAGCGATTCAGCAAGGGAGCTGAATATAGGATACACAAAATCTATGTTTAATATACTGGAAATATCAGTTTAAAAATGGAAGTTTTAAAATGCTATAAATTAAAATTGCACCAAAACCTACCTAATACATATTAATTATTCCACACAACATTGATGAAAGAATTTTTTAGAAGGCCTAAAATCAGTTTGTGATATAATGTTTTGGTAGAAGTATAAAGGACCATAAATGATAAGGCAATGTAGAAGAACAAATATAAAATCTTGGTACTTCCTGTGAGCAAGATTGATTATAGACATTCAGTAAGAACATATGTGTGGACTAGTAAAAGAAAATGCAGATATCAGAACAAGTCTATAAACGTCCCATAAACATACAATTACTTGATTAATGGAAAAGATCATACAGCTTATATACAACAGTATAGCAAAAAAGGATGATCTTTCAATTATTGGTACTAGGTCAAAAGTGAAAATGTATAAAACACGAACCTTAATGTATATACCTACTGTGAAAGATAAACAAGAAAGCCTCTACAAGGTAATACAGTTTAATGTTTCTTTCTACATAGGATACAAAAAGCCCAAGTTACAGTTGGAAAAGATGGATAAATTAAACTGCATCAAAATTAAGAATGTCTTTGTATCAACAATGTCATTAAAAGAACAAAAATGCAAGCTATACTCTAGAAGAAATCTGAAATACACATACCTAACAAAGGAACTCAATTCAGGATGTATAAGTAACTCCTATATGAAATTTAAAAAAGAGAAAAAAATAGAAAAATAGGCAAGTAGCTTCAACAGACACTTCACAAATCAAAAGATCAAGATGACCAATAAACATATGAAAACAACTTTGTTATTATAAAATACTACTATACACCCTTTGAATGGCTGGAATTAGAAAACCCTGATAATTCAAAGTGATGATGGAGATGTGAAACAAGTGGAGCTCTCAAACTGCAGATGGCACCGTCTACGGGTACAACTACTTTGGAAAACTGGTAGCATCTATTAAAGTCAGATATATGCACATCACATAACATAACAGGCTCATTCACTGGTATGTTAGAAATGCATATATATGTTCACTAAAAAGGCATGTAGTACAGCGTTAATTGCCTATTTGCCAAAAACAAGAAAGAGATAAATATCTATCAAGAGTATGTATAGAAAACTATACAATATAATAGTAAAGCAGCTTCAATAATTAACAAAATACTGCTATATATGTATGAATTTCATAGACACAATTTGAGCAAACTTGGCTAGACATAAAAGAATACCTAATAAATGAATCATTTATATAAAATTCAAATACAAGCATAATCCAGAGGTTTCGAAAAATCTAACAATAATATAGAGTATCATAGCCATAATCTAGAATGTTAGAAGTCACACAATGGTTACATTTGGGAGTGAGGAATAATGACAGGGTGTGGAATAGGTGGCTTCTGGGGCTGCAGATAGAGTTCCGTTTCTTAAATATGTAGTGGTCACATAGGGTGTTCCCTTCGTAAAAATTCATTTAGCTATAAGAATTCAGAATCACTTATAATTTGTACACTGTATATACTCTACTTCAAAAAAAAGTTTACCTTTAGGAAAAGTAAAACAATATTTCTTCATGATCTCTTATTTGGAAAATGTTAATTCTTTATACATTATTTTGAATTTAGTATTTTATTTATTTATTCAATACATATTTATAGGGCATCTGAACATCACATTGTTAGAATTTTGTCCTTGTTACTAAATACTCTTTGAAACTTATTTTTAATGACTGCATAATACATCAAAATATGTGTGATTTTATAATTTCTTTACTTTTTTAACTATGGAGCATTTGCATGGTTTACAATTTTACACTATTATAAATAGTACTGAAATGAATATCCTTGTACTTTAATTTTTGACGATCCTTAAAAATTACCACCTACATTTACTGGGTCTAAGGGGTATAAACATTTTTTTCCAGATTGTTGTACAGAAAATGTGTACTGACTTGCAATACCATAGAATCTCCGTAGTTTTTCCATACAAATTGTAAAACAGCAAGGTTTTTGGTATGGAGTGCATTTTCTGATGCATCTTAATATAAGGATCCTTAAAGAAGGTAGCCATTGCTTCTCACTGTGTAGAATCCAAATTAGCCTAGACCTAACTCTCACCTTTTCTCTGCAAAATCATTTAATCGTTTTAATTTTTATAGATTACATCACAGAACAGTCACGGTACAAGTAACCAATTCCATGGAAAGAGTATAGATTGCAAGGAGAGCCAGACCCATTTGAATCTTAGCCTTCCTACTTGCTACTCATCTGACTTGGTAAGTGATTTCAACTATCTGACCATTAGTTTCAACCTATGCAAAAGAAGATAATCATAAATAATATACAGGATTGCTTTGGAGACTAAGGATGTAATATATATAAAGGACCTCACATAATATCTGGCACAGTTGTTATTTAAGACATTAGGGTTTTTACCCCCCTTTTCAATCATGGTGTGTTTTTAATCATCCATAGTAACAGGTCAAATGGTATAGATAATTCCAAAACTTCATATCACACCAGACTTCTTACTGCTGATGATAAAATATAAGAAAGCTGATTTATTTCAGTTTCTCCACCTATTCCTGCCCTCCTAGCCAAAGTAAGGAGACTGAATTACACAGAAACTGCAGAATCAATCTATAAATAATTAAGAGCTGGTCTTAGGTCTTATTTTATGCTCAAAAACCTGAATCATTATGAAATTAAAAGCCTCTTTGCAAGTTGTGTTTTCATTTGGTCTTTAATAAGTAACTTTCAAGTGTCTTGCTTTTTTTCAAAGGGCCTTTAAAAATTGCATCGGGGTTAGGAAAGAGTTCCACTTAACAATATCTTTTTTTCATGTGACCACAATTGTTAAGACAATTACCACTGATCATTTTTTAATGATATTTCAAAACCACTTGAATATTTTTAAAAAGGTCACACAAAGCTACATAACTTATAAAACTGAACAGCAAAAATGGGGCTTCTGCATTTGTTCAGACATGTACCAGGTTTTAGTTCCTACAGGCTCACAGACGGTTTTCTCCTTAACAGTTTGCCAAATGTATTTTAGAATGTCCAAAATTTAAAATGTTGATGTATGTGAACCAACTACATAATGAAAGAATCCATGCACCATTAAAATGATAATGTGAATCACTCTTTATTTCCCTCCAATGTGCTAAGTGCAACTAACTAGATCACATGGAGAAGATCAGCAAGGTAAATTATTAATATTTTGAGTGAGAAAGAGAGAGAGACATCCCCAAGTCAACCTAGCTTTTGTTTTTTGTTTTTTGGCTTTTATAAAGATGATTCTTTCTCTTTTTGTTGCAAATATCAAATTATGACCATGAAATATGTATAACAAGCTCCAATCCAATTCCTGATTATTCAGAGCCTAATCATACAGTTTGTGTTTTACCCCAGCCATTTGCTTCTACTTTTTCTGCCTGCTGCCTGCCTTTTGCCATTTCACTGCTTGTTAGTCTTTGGCCAGAGTATCCCAGAAAAAGGAATTTTAAAAAAGAGGTGGGGGGAGGCAGGCCAAACCATTTGAACTTCTTCCAGTTTTGTCTAAAGTTCCTAGAGCAGGAGCTCTAAGAATGTGCACATAAGATTCTTAGATTATTGTTGACTCTCATTGTATTTTCCCAACCCTCCACACCCCCACTACTTCTAATAATACTTCAGAGATATTCATTTTTATAGACTTTCTATTTTTCAGAGGAAAAGATAGCTACCTTTTCCAAGAAGAAGAAAAAGCATCTAACATTTTTATTTTGTTTATAAAAAGCCAGAATATTTTGTCTTCTATGTGGTTGGTGCCCTAGAAGAAAATGGCCACTGTTAGTTCTAGCTCAGTCACTAAAACGCATTGCATATTTCTTGACTGACTCCTTCAGAACTCATCTTTCTCATACGGAAAAACAATTGTTAATAACAATCCTACCTACTTCTCACGAGTCATTCACAATGATTGGCTGAAATAACAAAAACAAATATTCTTTGGAATATAAACTTAAAGAACCTGATGTCTATAAATAAAAGTGAACAAGAATTGTTCTTATGAAAAGACGCAGTGGAAAAATAACTGAATTTAGAATCCACTGGGCTTGAGTTCAGTTTCAGTCCTGACACTCTATTTGTGATCTCGGGCAAGATTTTTAATAAATCTAATTTCCAGTTCCTTGTCTGTAATGAGGATGATGATGCTACTAAGTACTAGTGAAGGCACAGAACATACATTGCTTGTGGAAATGCAAAGTGATATCAACCTTCTGGGAAACAGTTTGTCAGTTTCTTAAGTTAAACATGTACTTACCATATGATCCAATGATAACACTGCTAGATATTTTCCCCCCAACAAACAAAAGCTAATGTTCACAAAATCCCTATCTGTGAATCTTCACAGAAAATTTATTCATAATTGCCAAATTCCAGAAACAACCCAGATGTTCTTCACATGAATTGATAATCAAATCATAGTACATTCATACATAGGATACCACTCAACGATAAAGAGAAACAAACTATTGACTCACACATATATGAATCTTAAATATGTTTTACTAAGTGAAAGAAGACATACCTGAAAGTGTACATATTGTATTATTTCATTTATACGATGTCATAAAGGGCAAAATTGTAAGAGTAAAAATCAGTGTCAAGGATACAAGTTAGTAGAAAGAATATTTTACAATGACGGAGCATGAGGGCATTTTGAGGATAACAAAACTTATTATGACTATAATGGTGGATAAATGGCTCTATACATTTTTCAAACCCTTTCAAAGCCTTGTACATATCACAAAGAATTAGTACATAAATTTTTAAAAGTAGTTAGAATGCAGGGGAACCCCAAAATGAAAACAAGCTACATGAATAAGCCAACTATATTACAAATGAATAACACAATCATAAGGAATTTGAAAGGAAAAATTAACCTAAGTTACTTTGGAAAAAACTATTTTGGCTGAATATTATGAGGCTAATGATAAAAAGTACTCTACTCAAACACTATAATCTAGTTAGAAAAATTGTTTATTACACATTAATGGGTCAGGAAATCTGGAACTAATTTATGTGTATACTAAGGTTGATCAAATAGATAAATATAACATAAAAAAGAAGAGCCAGATTTCTCAATGTTAGAGAAAGAAGTTACAAATAATGAAGAAAAGGCAATCCTGAAACTTACTGTATTAAACTGGAATTCAAAGTATCAGTATGAACTCATTTTTAAATATATGTATGCAGATAAATACAGAAATAAAATATATGTATGTATATGCACGAGTCATTATACACATTTTCTAGCTCTGTCTATTGAAAGGGTCAAAAAGTAATGGCACCCAGTAGCAGTGAGCACACCTCGACCCAGAACTTAGTTTCTAAATGTTATTTTTCAACAAAAGAAATCATGGCTTCTTGGTAAAGTGGTTTCGAGAGGTCTGAGATAGAGAAAATTAAAATGAGTTTAGAGCAAACTTGTCCAGCCTGTGGCCAGCAGGCCAGACATGGCCCAGGGCAGCTTTGAATATGGCCCAACACAAACTTGTAAACTTTCTTAAACCATTGAGTTTTTTTGCATTTCTTTTTTTTTTTTTTTTTTTTTTTTAGCTCTTCAGCTACCTTCAGTGTATTCTGTGTGTGGACCAAGGCAATTTTTCTTCTTTCAATGTGGCCAAGGGAAGCCAAAGCTCCTGGTTTGGAGCATTTTGTGGTGTCACAATATAAGGAAGTGCTCAAAAAAGATGAAGCATGTTGAAGGGCACAAGCACTAGTGTGAAAGAGTTCCACAGGGCCAAAGTGAGGACAAAATGAGTAACAAAATGAATATTGATGGTATTGCTTTATAGCTTATACAAGG
This sequence comes from Rhinopithecus roxellana, assembly GCF_007565055.1. NCBI lineage: Eukaryota > Metazoa > Chordata > Mammalia > Primates > Cercopithecidae > Rhinopithecus > Rhinopithecus roxellana. Next base: position 43,734,375 of record NC_044565.1, on the reverse strand, counting down.
AAATTAATATTTATGAGCTCACACTTAGGTGAATTAAAAATAAATAGGGAAGAAGAGGAAGTTCTTTTTATAAAAATAACTTCAAGTTATAAGCAGAGAAAGAATGCGGGAAATAGAAAAATCACCATTAGACAATCACAATAATAACTGTTGCAAACCCGATCCACCAATAGATGCTAAAATTTGTGCGTAAAGTTTGAGGTATCTCCCCTGGGATACCTATTTATTACAAAGAGGAAAGCAATAACTCTATAGTGGAAAATCCAGCAGACACCACCTTAAGAGCACTCTAATAAGATATATCAATATCACGTATCTCCTGATGTTATAAATGAGAAGGGTGCATCATTTCTGTGGTATCCTTGTGAAACATGCATAACCTTAATTATGAGAAAGAAATCAGACAATATAAATCAAGGGTTATTCTACTAAAGAGCTGACCGGTACTTTTCAAAAGTGTCAAAGTCACACAAAGCAAGAAAAGGCTGAGAAACTGTCATATATTGCAGGGGACCAAGAAAGTCACCTGCCTATGTGACCTGCCATGGATGTAATCCTGAATTGGATACTAGAAGAAAGGATAAAGAATCACAATGTTTTAAGAAAACTGACGAAATCTGAATAAAGTCTGTAGTTTTAGTCAGTAATATTACGCCAATGATAATTTGTTAATTTTGATCATCAGACTATTCAAGATGTTACATTAGGAAAAACTGAAAGATATACAGGAATTACATACTGTTGTTGCAACTTTTCTGTAAGTCAAACTTTTTTTAAAGTAAAACATTTAAAAATTATTTTGAGGAATCAGGAAGTAAATTCTGCATAATGCCATCAATTCAGGATAACCAAACATCATTTTCAACTTTTTATGAATTATTTTGGTATACGACATAACACAAGGTAGAAACAAATTTTCAACAATAATTTTGTCTTGCTCTTGTCCTACCTGACACTAGGGGTCTTTGAAAATCCTATTTCGAAATTTCTTGCAAATGATAAAATCTCACTCTGATGATATTTACAAATCAATGCCCTAATGCTGTTTGGGATAGGGAACAATATTAATTTAATCTAATCACTCTTATGGATGGGAAGGACAGAAATGAATTATAGATCTGAATCAAATCCAATAAGTATGTTAGTTTACCTGGATTTGAAATGAAGAAAAGATCAACTATTTAAGGATAGAAAATATTTATCCAAAGGGATAATTATTCTCAGCAATGAGTGTCTAAAACTAAAACTTAATCCTATCAACATTTCTGAATATGGTAAGATCATCTGTATGTTTTTTTTAAACAAACAAACAAAAAACAATACATTCTCACAGGCAGTTACTTCAGAACTTATCTCATTGCCGAGATACGGGAAGCAATACTATTGCTATATTTTGTTGACTCAGTTCTTTCTCATACTTGATCTTTCAAGTATAATTTATTAAAGTTAAGATAATTTGTGAGCTCTGTAAAATAGAACACTGGAGAAGACATACAAAGGGCACGTGACATCAACAGCTCCATGTATTATTTGGAAATGTATATTTTTCACAAAAGTTTTAAGGGCAATACTTTTTTCCTAATTTTTGACCAACTTTCATGCTTGCATCACAAGTGCATTCTTTTCCTTTGACTCAAACTCCACATCAACTTTAATTTCATGGTCTCTGTAAAACATATGCCTTTATAATGATTTTATCAATTTTAATCTTCTCACTGGATGGAAACCAAATATTAATATCCTTAGTATTATCACCTAGAGGAAATTTTGAATGGACATACTTAAGACTGTAAGATCTCACTCACTTATTCATGTAGAGGTTTTTAAAGGAAAGGGATTTGTTGAGTTTATCAGGATATTCAAAACAAGCTATGTCTTCTTAATTTTACAAGTCTGTTTTTCCATATTGAATCAGTGGTTACACACATACACTAGCAAGTAGGAAACACTGCTTGATTTCTATCATTATAGACATAAATTGAGCCATCATTCTTTTCCTGGAGTGCTGATTTCGACATAAATCAGAATTCATTAGTAGCAACACATCTGTGACACTCTAATATCTGTTACTGCAGTAATAGTCAAATTGCAGTAATAGTCAAATTGCATTCAGACCCCTTATCCAAAGAAGTTCGTATTAGGTAAAAAAAAAAAAAAAAAAAAAAAAAAAAGTGCAGGGAGCAGGAAAAAACAAAAAAAAGCATACAATTTCTCAGCAAGATATGCTTACAGTTAGCACATAAAGTAAAATGCCCTTTATCAAAGATTATGCCATATGAAGCTAAAAGTGCTATGTGTAAAGCACAAAGCTACAAAAATGTTATCCCTAATGAGATACATACTATCAACAAGAAATAACTTATTTAAATCCATATCTATTAAAAAGATAAAATTTTCCATAGCTTAAATCTATCCTATGGAATATAACTCTAGCACTCACTGAATTGAATGACAAAGGAGATGGCTAAAACGAAATTTAAATAATACATATTAAAGGTAATAGCACAATTATCTATTGATTGAACACTGTCATATAACCAGTGCCTACTTTGTTAGGTACTTTAAATATACCTGATCTTCACAATAACTCTGCAAGTTCAGTATTCTATTTTACAAATGATGAAACTTCGACCCAGAATTTAAGCAATTTGCCCAAAGCCACACAACCAGTAATTGTCTCGCTTCCCAGTTCACAAGACCTGTCTCCTAAAACCTCCTGCTATTCTGGAGAACTCATAGAAAATACATCTTATGTTCCTACTAAGACATTTCTAATGCATCTAGACTGCAGTATTTCTAGGTGTACAGTCTGACTTCACTCACACTCTGAGGAAGTAAAAGATTACCTCAGATGGAAATTTCTAGAAGATACTCTTTTCACTCTCTTCCCCCTCTCAAGCACCTTGTGTGACAATCAGAATTTTTCTGGGTCTCCTCATGTTTGGGGTACAAATGATGCTAAAAGTACGGAAATGGTTTAATATCAGTGGCTTATCAGAGGCACTTTCCAGTTCCCTCCAAGACTAACCTAAATCTTTCTTGGCATTCTCACCCTCATAGGTGCTCAGAGTTAGGGTTATGCCCCCTCCCATTCATGTTCTAGGTAAAGTCACTTTCCACCCTCAGTTAGCAGTCAGTAAATGTCACCATGATGCCAGGAATATATTTTAGTGTGAAATGAAGTTAATGGTTCAGGGGTTAGGAGAAAATGATTCTCTTCTCCACTCTGTTTATGCCTTGTAATCTCATCTCTAAGTTAACAGATTTATTCCTAGAATCTCAAAACTTCCCTCATGAACACCATGCCTCTAGATTCTGGTTCTATTTTTTTTCCCACATATAAGGAAATGAAGGTTCTGGTTAACTCTTCTCCCTCCAGACTTTAAATTAGTGCAGAAGTTTAAGATGAGACAGATTACCATTTCCCCTCATCTCTATATTTGGCACTTCCTCACAGTACTCGAGATTCCCTTCCTTTTGAGCTTCACACATGCGTGCATGCGCACACAGACACACATACACACTCTCTCACACACACATACATTAAAAATTCATTCAAATAAATCCCTAGAATGATCACCAGCACAGCAGTTCCATAATTAGACAAATTTTAAATTGAAATTTGAGATATTAATACTCTATGATCTGTCTCAAACTGGACAGCTCCTACTGACCTTTCAAAACCTCTCTGAAGTCTTTCCTGATCCCCCACGCATAGCTAGTCCTGAGTCCTTTGACCCTGTTCACATTATCCATATCAGCTTTAATTTTAATGTCTTAGTTAGGTGTCTATTTCCTTATAGAGCTCCTGGAGAGTATAGATCATTTCTTATTCAACTAGCACAGTATTAACATCCTTAGCATAGATCCCAACTTAATACAATTTATGACTTAAACAATTCCTGATAGAAGCCACCCAAGAAAGTTGATCTTATATTCCATTTTAAAATCTTGGGCTTTGGTTCTATAGTAGTTAATATAAAGATTATGATTTTGATGATGGTTCACTAAGACCTAATGATGAGATCTAGCTTAATATAACTTAAATGAGTTCAATTTGATTTAAAAACATTCCCTGCATGACAGGGAATATTACTATAAGAAGATTCAGAAACAAAAATGTTAACATAATGAGTATCATAATTTGTGATATAACAATGATTAAAAACATCATATTATGAAAATATAAAGAAGTGAAATTTTTTATTCAGAAGTTTTGAGTAGAGGTAGATCTTTATCTATGCTTTCAAAGTGGGAAGAAGGGTATTCCAAGTGAGAAAATAATTGGAGCAAAAACCCAAAGACAAATGAGTATACAGAGTAGTGAAGAAAAAACAGAGAGACAAAATTGCTGCTATTTAGAATATGTAACTGACATGTGAAGAGAAGGTGCCCCAGAAAATGATAGAAAAATGGGAAAGGACAATTGTAGAGAGCACTGATTAAATTTTTTCTGTTATTTATATTCCAAGGAAGGCCAAAGCTTTTGAGGGGAATGATCCCATATTTCAGCAAGGTAACACATCTATATGTAGAAATATATTAGAATTTACAGGAACTGGATGCATTTTTAAAATACATCAATTACCAGTACCCTATTCTTTCACTCCCAGTCCTTGGGAAGAATCCTCAGTCATCTTTCTAATACTCAGGATGTATATGCTTACAGTAAATGCAATGTAGGTGACTTTTTTTTTTGAGGCATGTTTCTCATTATTACCCCAAGGCAGCTAATATCAGAATCGATTGTCTCCTTTCCCTAAAATTCTGCTTGCAAAAGTTGGCTATTTGCTTTATACAACTCTGGAAGACAAAGTTCAACAAATCATTTACCTAGGTCTTATTAATCAATTAACTCTAATTCACGTGTTAAAAAAATAATGTATTATAAATCAAATCCTTCAGCGTTCACCTCTTTATCTCCTGGAAAAAAGAAATAATCAACATTATTTGTATAGAGTTCTCATTCAGAGTTTGCTACCTGCCCTCTTTTCCTTATCTCCAAGACAGATGGCCATAGAGAGAATAAGAATGTTTTATGTGTGGATCAGTCTAAGACTCCTAGTCAAAATTATTAAGGTCTGGGACAAGTCACTAGGAAAGAAAAGAAAAAAATAGAGATCCTCTGGAGATGCAGATTTAGAGCTAGCAAGATTGGTCAAGATTCATATTAATTGTGAAAATAATTTGAATCTGAAATGTCTCAGGGAGACTGCCAAAATCAGAGTGAGATAAGCACCTGAATGAAGCCTGTATACCACAGGGTCCAGCAGAGAAGGAACAGCTGAATAATGAAAAGGAGTCATAACATAGAAGAGACAAACCAAAAGAGTGTCATGAATTTTATAAAGAAGGTCATCAACATCACCATATGTTAGGGAAGGAGATCTTCCAATGTGAGCATGAAGAAGAGAAGCATATGCTTTAATCAGAACTGGTATACTGTGTGACTCATGGTCAGCTCAAGGTCATTCCACAATAGCCATAATCACTGCTTGTGGTCAATCACTGCTAGTCTGTTTTCTAAACTCATTTTAATTATCAAGTCTAAAACCAATCTGCTATGTTCTTATTAGGAAATCTCTAGCATCAGAATTATCATGTTGACTGTCCTAGTGAAATTAAATACTAAGTTTGTATTACGTTATTTTCTCTCGTAATGACTTCCTTGAATAATGAAACGAGGAGAGAAGAATGGCATTCTTTTTAAATAATCTATCTCAAATACGCAGGCATTCAAATAGCTTTTGGTGGGAAAAGGGAAGATGCAAAAAAAACAAAAATCCCTGGCTGAGCACTGAATATTTTTTTATCAGTGTTTATGCTACTTACAAATCACTTGTTTTCTCCACTCTCAATCCAATCTCTCGCTTCTCAAGTTTTTCCAAGAATCACTAGAAATCTCAAGAAAAGTGAAAAGATAAATAACTGTTATATTAGTGGACATTTAGAGCAAACTTACCTGCCTGGTGTGATTGTTCAGTTTGGCTACCAAGGTCACTGAGAAACACTAGGTCTTGCTTGGATTGGCACAAGCTGAACAGGCAAGCAACATAAACTATGGGTGAGAATAGATCAGCGTTGTGCTGAGTCCCAGAGGACAGGCAGCCGGATGGTTCTGCCATGCCAGATGACCAGCCATGGACATAACTCTAAATAGGAAACCGTGTTTCTCAGCCTTCCCCAGAGATACTGAGATCAATGTTCCATGGACAAGCCCACTGAACTGTCATTAGAGCAGATGGAAGCCAGAGTTCCCATCCTCCCCAGCCTTCAGAGTTATTAAAGTCATTCTTTGGGTTAGTAAGACTTGAAATTCTGAATCATCTCTATATCCTGCTCAAGCCCTATCTGGTTGGTGGGGTGGGGCGGAGGGGTTGGAAATCATAAAAGTAAATTAAATTGGAAGCATTTGACTAATTTCAATAGAAAATCTGTGCTGTTCCTACTCTATACATACAGACACTCTTCAAAATCCCCATCTCTTTCAATGTTCCCAATGTCTGTTCATTCTTTTTTTCTGGATGCCATCAGTTGGTTTTGTCTTAATAATTCCTTTATTCTAGGATGCAGCCAAGTTGGAATATCCTTTTCCAATGTTAAATTCTAAAGAACAAACATCTCTACTTGCACTGGGGGGAGCTGTGCCTACATCCCATGTAATGAAACCCTGATGAGAACCTGATACTCTGAAACATAGACTCTTCTTCCTGTAACCAGATGTGACCTTTGAGGATTTAACTGTTAAAGCAGCTGCAAATCATAGGAGACCAAGTAAGGCTGCTAATTGCACTGTTGTGTTGAATATTTTAGATTCTTTGTCTTTTCTAAGATACTGCAAAGAAACTATTTTTCTCTGCCTACAATTATCAATACTAATAAACTATTATCTAATGTGTTTGTTGAAATTTTTAGTTTTGTGAATATACTCTGTAGAGCTTAGGAAAGAAAAAGAAAGAGTGAATAAATATTCTTTTAGGGAACTTGCACAGATAAGTAGCTTCTGATTGAGGAATAACAAGAAATTTCAAAAATAGAGACTCACGTAAGAATGCCTCCTTTAAAAAAAATACCTGGAATTTCACAGACACTGATGATCAGATAAAAGTTCTGCCCGATTTTATATTTATTGTCAGATCTCTTGAATCATTCACTCTTTTGGGCTGTTATCAAATCATTCCCAACACTTCCTTTAATTTTTACTTATACTTCCAATACTTTCCCAGTTTTCTAAACGGTTCATACACTTAGCATGCTAATATGATTTAAACATACTTTGATATAGATAAGAGATGTATACTCAGAAGAAATTGTCAGCTTATAGGTCAAAACTACATTTGAATATTGGCAATTCTATGATACAACATAATATATTGATATATTGATGTATACATATACATTAGTCTTTTCTCACTCTGCTAATAAAGACATAGTTGAAACTGGATAATTTATAAAGGAAAGAGGTTTAACTGACTCACAGTTCCACATGGCTAAGGAGGCCTCACAATCATGGTGGAAGGTAAAGGAGGAGCAAAGTTACATCCTACATGGCAGCAAGCAAGAGAGAGTTTGTTTAGGGGAACTCGCCTTTATAAAACTGTCAGATCTTATTATATTTATTCACTATCACAAGAACCGCACAGGAAAGACCTGCCCCTGTGATTTAATTACCTCCCACCATGTCCGTCCCACCACATGTGGGAATTATTGGGAGCTACAATTCAAGATGAGATTTGGGTGAGGACACAGCCAAACCATATCATTCAGCCCTGGCCCCTCTCAAATCTCATGTCCTCACATTTCAAAACCAATCATGCCTTCCCAACAGTCTCCCAATGTCTTAACTCATTTCCGCAGTAAAAGTTCTCAATCCAAAGTATCATCTGAGACAAGGCAAGTCCCTTCTGCTATGAGCCTGTAAAATCAAAAGCATGTTAGTTACTTCCTACATACAATGGGGGTTCAGGTATTGGGTAAATATATAAGTTCCAAATGGGATAAATTGGCCAAGATGAAGGGGTTACAGGCCCCATACAAGTCTGAAATCCAGCAGGGCAGTCAAATCTTAAAGATCCAAAATGATCTTCTTTGACTCCATATCTCACATCCAGGTCACGTTGCAAGAGGAGGGTTCTCATAGTCTTGGGCAGCTCTCCACCTGTGGCTTTACAGGGTACAGCCCCACTGCTGGCTGCTTTCATGGGCTGGCATTGAGTGTCTGTGGTTTTTCCAGGTACACCGTACAAGCTATAGGTGGATCTACCATTCTGGTGTCTGGAGGACAGTGACCCTCTTCTCACGGTTCCACTAGAAGTGCTCCAGTGGGGAATCACACCCCATATTTCCCTTCCACATTATCCTAGCAGAGGATCTCCATGAGGTCCCTACCCCTGCAGGAAACTTCTGCCTGGACATCTAGGCATTTCCTTACATTCTCTAAAATCTAGGAAGGGGTTCCCAAACCTCAATTCTTGACTTCTGTGCATGCACAGGCTCAACACCACATGGAAGCTGCTAAGGCTTGGGGCTCGTACACCCTGAAGTCACGGCCTGAGCTGTACCATGGTCCCTTTTAGCCATGGCTAGGGTGGCTGGGATGCAGGGCACCAAGTCCCGAGGCTGCACAGAGCAGGGGGAGACTGGACCCAGTGCATGAAACCATTTTTTCTTCCGAGGCCTTTGGGCCTATGATGGGAGGGGCTGCTATGAAGGATTCTCACATGCCTTGTAGACATTTTCCCCATTGTCTTGGTGATTAACATTGGGCTCCTGGTTACTTTGCAAATTTCTGCAGCAGGCTTGAAGTTCTCCTCAAATATGGGTTTTTCTTTTCTATTGCATTGTCAGGCTGCAAATTTTCCAAACTTTTATGCTCTGCTTCCTCTTGAACATTTTGTTTAGAAATTTCTTCCACCAAATACCCAAAATCATCTCTCTCAAATTCAAAATTCCACAGATCTCTAGGGCAGGGGCAAAATGCCACCAGTCTCTTTGTATAGCAAGCATGATCTTTATACCAGTTTCTAAAAACTTTTTCCTCTCCATCTGAGACCATCTCAACCTGGAACTTATTGTCCATATCACCATCAGCATTTTGGTCAAAGTCATTCAACAAGTCTCTAGGAAGTTCTACACTTTCCCACATTTGCCTGTCTTCTTCTGAGCCCTCCAAACTCTTCCAACCTCTACTTGTCACTTACTTCCAATGCCATTTCCACATTTTCAGGTATCTTTACAGCAGCACACCACTCTACTGCTAACAATTTACTATATTAGTCTGTTCTCACACTGCTAATAAAGACATACTTGAGACTGGGTAATTTATAAAGGAAAGAGATTTAATTGACTTACAGTTCCACATGGCTGGGGAGGCCTCACAACCATGACAGAAGGTGAAAGAGGAGCACATGTCACGTCCTACATGGTGGCAGGCAAGAGAGCGCTTGTGTAGGGGAACTCCCCTTCATAAAACCATCAGATCTCATGAGACTTATTCACTATCATGAGAACAGCATGGGAAAGACTCCCTCCCCATGATTCAATTACCTCCCACTGGGTCCCTCCCATGACACGTAGGAATTAATGGGAACTACAAGTCAAGATGAGATTTGGGTGGGTACACAGCCAAACCATATTAACATATACAGATACATGCATGTACATATATACATATAAGATGTTACCATTGAGGAAGACTGGGTGAAGTGTACATAGGACATTCCTGTACATTTTCTTTTCAATCTCCTGTTAATCTATGATTTCAAAACGAAAAAAAAATGTAAGTGTATTAGAAATATTTTCTGTGCTCTTATATACATTTTAAGTAAATTTAAAGCCAGGTTTTTTGGGTTTTGATTTTTTTTTGGAAAAGATGCTCATCTTTGCCTTTTCAATATTGAGAAATGCATTTCCACACAGGCATTTTAAATTAGAATGTATTTATATTTGTGTCTACCCACATGTAGAGTGAAATCCGGAAACGTGCACCTTATGGTTGTGATTTATTGGCATGGAAGTTATCAAGTGTTAACTTTGAAAGACCTATACTTTGAAAGATGTTTGGAGTCCAAATAAACACATAGCTTATGTCTATGGAAAAATAGAAAGCTGGCTGCATCTAGTCAAGGATTAGCCCATTAAAAAACAAACACTTTAAAGTTCAATTTGATTTCTACATTCTTCAATTATTAGTCAAAGTGCCCCTTGCACTGCAGATGTCCAGAAGAAAAATTTATATAATAAAAACTAACAGTTTTCCTGGAATTCGGACTATCCCATGTAATATTATATAATAATTAGCCCAGAAGAAAGTGATTCCAGTGCATTTTATGGGGGGGGGGGGGGGAACAGGTCTTGGAAGTATTTATTGTGGGAAACTTCTTAATGAATAAGCAATAAAACAATATCAATGGCTCTCTTGATAATGTGTTCATTGATACAATGAATGTTATATACAATCCCATTGAAGTCTCAAGGCCATTTGCAAAGAACCAAACATTTGGAATCAAATTATGATTTTAAAACTCATAACTTAAAGTAAGACAGATCTTCATTTTCAGCCACCATAACTTCCAATTTTATTCCTGCCCTTTCTAGTAGGTATTATCAATGGTTTACTTATATAATACAGTAGTTATTTGAATGTATGAGAAGAGTAATTAAAAATGTTGAATATTTCTAGTTTTTATTGTCATGTTTCTGATTCCTCATAGAAGTTAAGGCCTGCTAAAGTAGAAAAGTCTTTTGTGTTGATGTATGGCAATAAATAAGCAGTAAAATTTACCAACATATAATAGTTTATTCAAAGATCACATTGAAAATTTTAGGGGTAGACTGCTATCATCTACTTGGCACAAATGCTTTGGCAAATTGGAATAAAATCTGCTTATACTGTTTTAATCTTGTACATCAACCTTTACTTATAGGTCATTGGGAGCTCCAAATGGGGAAGAGGAAAGGAAAAGTCTCAGAATAGAGTCTTCTAAGACTCTGACTATACACATTACTGTCTTTCACTTTAAATTCTCAGTCTGGTTACAATTCTAGTAGAAAAAGTTCCACGGGAAACATCTATGGATTCAAGCTTGTAATAACTTTAGTGATGGCTAGTAGCATATGAAGTCATGGAAATTTCAACTATTATGATGTATCCCTCAAAAAGTATTAAAATAAAATGTTAGCCAAATACCCAAATGAAATTTGGTGTTTCTTTTTTCTGGTAAGACCTTCTCTAAGAATTTTCTTTCCCAACAAATTATAAAATGAATTTTGAACATGGAGATATTTGCATTTTATTCTTTAGTTGGTGGTTAATTTTGCTTACTTTTTTTGAAATTCACTAAAGGCAATTTGCTAAAAATAAAAACAAATATCTAAAAACAATAAATTTTTATAGCAGAGGGGTTATATATTTTCCCCTACTCTGAGAAAAAAATGAGTCCTAGAGACATGAAATCAATAATCTCAGGTTAAACATAGCAATAAAAAAGTGGAATCTTCTAAATCCTTGTCAAATACTCTTTCAACTACATCATAAATATCAGCTTACTAAAAGTGTGCCCAAGGAATATCTAAACAACAAGCTATCCAATTTTTAAGTCAAATCCAAGTAATTATATATATTTGAAATTTTTAATAAGGAATGAAAATATGTAATTGAGATGTTTTATGTAAAAAAAATTTACACATTACTTATTTCATAAATATTAAACAGCAATAAAATAAAATTAGAAAAGGTATAATCATGAAAAATATTAGTAGAAAGCTAGAAAAAACAATAGTATGAAATTCAAACCATGAGTGTCTCATATTTTATGAAACAATGAGAGGTAAAACTAAAGAAACAAATAAGGAAAACACAACTGAAAAAGTTGAAATTAAAATTTGTCTCAGAGCTTACTGGAATTCAAGGTTAAAAGAGAAATATTATTGGCAGAGTGACCTCAGCAAGATAATAGAATATGGGTTTCCAGTGCTAATTCTCTCACAGAAACTTTAATTTGAATGACTATCCATGCACAAAAATATCTCTACAAGAGCTAGGAAATTCAGGTGAGAGATTATGGTACCTGGTTAGAGCACAGAAACAAGAAAAGATACATTGAAGAGGGTAGAAAGAACAGTTTCACATTATCCAGATCACCCCTTCCCCAGACCTATACAGCATGGAAAGAGCTACCCTTCACATAGAGTAAGGGAAGTAAAGTGAGCACTCAACTTTGCTTTGGACTCCTGAACCAGGCCTAATCCAGTGAGTCCTTATGCCAGGCCAACCCCTATGGGCCCATACTCCAGGCTGGCCTCTTGAGCACAGGCTCTAGACTCACCCCAGTGCCAGACCAGCCACCCTGGTTCCAGTCTCAAAGTCCATACCTGTAGCACCAAGCTCCAGGCTGGTCCCCATGGCTTTAGCCTGGCCTCTGAGGACTCAGACACAATGAGTATCCTAGGATGAGGTCAGTTCTTACAGTCCCAGATTCTATGTCTGTAAGCTCCGGGCCTACGAAAGGAGACCCAGGCTCCACGCACACTTATGTGCTCAGGTGTGAGGGCTGGCTCTTGGTGACCCGAAAACCATGCTTGCCCCCCTGCTGGCCAAGTCACCAGGCCAGTCTACCTAAGAAATCTAGCAGCAAGCCCACCCATGGTTCCTGCCAGCTGTCCTACCTGTAATCTTTGGAGAGTTTTCTAGTGAAGAGCTTTCCTGCCAAAACCACTGTGTAAAATCTGAAAAAGATGTCTACTTCTTCAAATCCAAAGACATCAATACAAAGCCACAATAATCTCAAATAATCAAAGAAACATGACATTACCAAGGGAACAGAAGACTTGATCACGAAGAAGAAAAAACAAAAAAAAGACTAACTTCGAAGACAGGTCACTTGAAATTACCCAGTCAGAGGAACAAAGTGAAAAAAGAGGAGAAAGCCAATGAGACATATGGACACCATCCAGCAAACTAATATATGCTTTATGGACATCATAACAGGAGCAGAAACAGAGAAAAGGACAAAAGCATATGAAGTCAGGAGTTCAAGACAGCCTGACCAACATGGAGAAACCTCATCTCTACCAAAATTACAAAATTAGCCAGGCATGGTGGTGCATGCCTGTAATCCCAGCTACTCAGGAGGTTGAGGCAGGAGAATTGCTTGAACCTGGGAGATGGAGGTTGTGGTGAGCCAAGATCATGCCATTATGCTCCAGCCTGGGCAACAAGAGCAAAATTCCATCTCAAAAAAAGAAAGAAAAGAAAAGAAAAGAAAAAGGAAAAGAAAAGAAAAAAGAAAAAAAGAAAAAGAAAGAAAGAAAGAAAGAAAAGAAAAGAAAATTTCCCAAATCTGCTGAGGGAAATGAATATTCAGATCTATGCAGCCCAAAGAACCACAAATAGATTAAGCATAAAGGTATCTTCACTGAAACACACTATAATTAAATTATCAAAAGTCAAAAATAAAGCATTCTAAAAGTAGCAGAGAAAAACAACTTGTCACATAGAAGGGAATCTCATTACACATATGCATATTTCTCAGTAGAAACTTTGCCATTAGGAGGCAATGGGATTATATATTCAAAGTACTTAAAACAAACAAACAAAAAATGGCACCCAAGAATACTATACCCCACACAGCTATCCTTCAGAAATGAGAGACAGAGTTTCTTAGACAAACAAAAGCTAAGGGAGTTCATCACCACTAGACCTTCCATACCAAAAAGATTTTTTAAAAGTTCAAGTTGAAATGAAAGGATACTAACTAGCATGATGAAAATGTATACAAGCTTATAACTCACTATAAAGGTAAGAATTTACTTAAATTTGGAATACTATAATACTTTAAAGACAGTACACATCATTTTTATCTCTAGTATAAAATTAAAAGATGCAAGTATTAAGAATAATTATAAGTATAATTTATAAATACATAATATTAAACTATATAAATTGTGATATCAATAACATGAAGAGAAATGAAAGTGTATAGTTTTTCTGTGCAACCAAAGATAAGTTATAAAATTAAAACAGACTGTTATAACTATGAGATGTTTTATTTAAACCTTGTGCTAACCAAAAAACAAAAACAAAAAATCCTTTAGTAGATATACAAAAGGTAAAGAGAAATGAATCAAAGCATATCACTGCAAAAAAAAATCAAATCACAAAGAAGTTAGTAACAGAGGAAAAGAAGCTAAAAACAGTAAGAAAATTTTAATAAAATAGCAATAGGAGGGCGGAGCAAGATGGCCGAATAGGAACAGCTCCAGTCTCCAACTCCCAGCGCAAGTGACACAGAAGACTGGTGATTTCTGCATTTTCAACTGAGGTACTGGGGTCATCTCACTAGGGAGTGCCGGACAATCGGTGCTGGTCAGCTGCTGCAGCCTGACCAGCAAGAGCTGAAGCAGGGTGAGGCATCGCCTCACCTGGAAGTGCAAGGGGGAAGGGAATCCGTTTTCCTAGCCAGGGGAACTGAGACACACAACACCTGGAAAATCGGGTAACTCCCACCCCAATACTGCGCTGTAAGCATACAGGCACACCAGGAGAATATATCCCACACCTGGCCGGGAGGGTCCCACGCCCACGAAGCCTCCCTCACTGCTAACACAGCAGTCTGCGGCGATCTATCCACAAGGCAGCAGCGAGGCTGGGGGAGGGGCGCCCGCCATTGCTGAGGCTTAAGTAGGTAAACAAAGCTGCTGGGAAGCTCGAATTGGGTGGAGCTCACAGCAGCTCAAGGAAGCCTACCTGTCTCTGTAGACTCCAACTCTGGGGACAGCGCACAGCTGAAGACCAACAGGGGAAGCAGCGGGGGCCAGTGCAGACGCGAACGACTCTGTCTGACAGCTTTGGGGAGAGCTGTGGATCTCCCAACTCGGAGGTTGAGATCTGAGAACGGACAGACTGTCTGCTCAGGTGGGTCCCTGACCCCTGAGTAGCCTAGCTGAGAGAAATCCCCCACTAGGGGCAGTCTGACACCCCACACCTCACAGGGTGGAGTACACCACTGAGAGGAAACTTCCAAAGGAAGAATCAGACAGGTACACTCGCTGTTCAGCAATATTCTATCTTCGGCAACCTCTGCTGCTGATACCCAGGCAAACAGGGTCTGGAGTGGACCTCAAGCAATCTCCAACAGACCAACAGACAGTCCTTCTGACTGTCAGAAGGAAAACTATCAAACAGGAAGGACACCTATACCAAAACCCCATCAGTACGTCACCATCATCAAAGACCAGAGACAGATAAAACCACAAAGATGGGGAAGAAGCAGGGCAGAAAAGCTGGAAATTCAAAAAATAAGAGCGCATCTCCCCCTGCAAAGGAGCACAGCCCATCGCCAGCAACGGATCAAAGCTGGTCAGAGAATGACTTTGACGAGAGGAGAACAGAAGGCTTCAGTCCATCAAACTTATCAGAGCTAAAGGAGGAATTACGTACCCAGCGCAAAGAAACTAAAAATCTTGAAAAAAGAGTGGAAGAATTGACAGCTAGACTAATTAATGCAGAGAAGATCATAAACGAAATGACAGAGATGAAACCATGACACGAGAAATACGTGACAAATGCACAAGCTTCAGTAACCGACTCGATCAACTGGAAGAAAGAGTATCAGCGATTGAAGATCAAATGAATGAAATGAAGCGAGAAGAGAAACCAAAAGAAAAAAGAAGAAAAAGAAATGAACAAAGCCTGCAAGAAGTATGGGATTACGTAAAAAGACCAAATCTACGTCTGATTGGGGTGCCTGAAAGTGAGGGGGAAAATGGAACCAAATTGGAAAACACTCTTCAGGATATCATCCAGGAGAACTTCCCCAACCTAGCAGGGCAGGCCAACATTCAAATTCAGGAAATACAGAGAACGCCACAAAGATACTCCTCCAGAAGAGCAACTCCAAGACACATAATTGCCAGATTCACCAAAGTTGAAATGAAGGAAAAAATCTTAAGGGCAGCCAGAGAGAAAGGTCGGGTTACCCACAAAGGGAAGCCCATCAGACTAACAGCAGATCTCTCGGCAGAAACTCTACAAGCCAGAAGAGAGTGGGGGCCAATATTCAACGTTCTTAAAGAAAAGAATTTTCAACCCAGAATTTCATATCCATCCAAACTAAGTTTCATAAGTGAAGGAGAAATAAAATCCTTTACAGATAAGCAAATGCTTAGAGATTTTGTCACCACCAGGCCTGCCTTACAAGAGACCCTGAAGGAAGCCCCAAACATGGAAAGGAACAACCAGTACCAGCCATTGCAAAAACCTGCCAAAATGTAAAGACCATCGAGGCTAGGAAGAAACTGCATCAACTAACGAGCAAAATAACCAGTTAATATCATAATGGCAGGATCAAGTTCACACATAACAATATTAACCTTAAATGTTAATGGACTAAATGCTCCAATTAAAAGACACAGACTGGCAAACTGGATAAAGAGTCAAGACCCATCAGTCTGCTGTATTCAGGAGACCCATCTCACATGCAGAGACATACATAGGCTCAAAATAAAGGATGGAGGAAGATCTACCAAGCAAATGGAGAACAAAAAAAAGCAGGGGTTGCAATCCTAGTCTCTGATAAAACAGACTTTAAACCATCAAAGATCAAAAGAGACAAAGAAGGCCATTACATAATGGTAAAGGGATCAATTCAACAGGAAGAGCTAACTATCCTAAATATATATGCACCCAATACAGGAGCACCCAGATTCATAAAGCAAGTCCTTAGAGACTTACAAAGAGACTTAGACTCCCATACAATAATAATGGGAGACTTCAACACTCCAGTGTCAACATTAGACAGATCAACGAGACAGAAAGTTAACAAGGATATCCAGGAACTGAACTCATCTCTGCACCAAGCGGACCTAATAGACATCTATAGAACTCTCCACCCCAAATCAACAGAATATACATTCTTCTCAGCACCACATCGCACTTATTCCAAAATTGACCACATAATTGGAAGTAAAGCACTCCTCAGCAAATGTAAAAGAACAGAAATTATAACAAACTGTCTCTCAGACCACAGTGCAATCAAACTAGAACTCAGGACTAAGAAACTCAATCAAAACCGCTCAACTACATGGAAACTGAACAACCTGCTCCTGAATGACTATTGGGTACATAACGAAATGAAAGCGGAAATAAAGATGTTCTTTGAAACCAATGAGAACAAAGATACAACATACCAGAATCTCTGGGACACACTTAAAGCAGTGTGTAGAGGGAAATTTATAGCACTAAATGCCCACAAGAGAAAGCAGGAAAGATCTAAAATTGACACTCTAACATCACAATTAAAAGAACTAGAGAGGCAAGAGCAAACACATTCAAAAGTTGGCAGAAGGCAAGAAATAACTAAGATCAGAGCCGAAATGAAGGAGATAGAGACACAAAAAACCCTCCAAAAAATCAACGAATCCAGGAGTTGGTTTTTTGAAAAGATCAACAAAATTGACAGACCGCTAGCAAGGCTAATAAAGAAGAAAAGAGAGAGGAATCAAATCGATGCAGTAAAAAATGATAAAGGGGATATCACCACTGACCCCACAGAAATACAAACTACCATCAGAGAATACTATAAACGCCTCTACGCAAATCAACTAGAAAATCTAGAAGAAATGGATAATTTCCTGGACACTTACACTCTCCCAAGGCTAAACCAGGAAGAAGTTGAATCCCTGAATAGACCAATAGCAGGCTCTGAAATTGAGGCAACAATTAATAGCCTACCCACCAAAAAAAGTCCAGGAACAGATGGATTCACAGCTGAATTCTACCAGAGGTACAAGGAGGAGCTGGTACCATTCCTTCTGAAACTATTCCAATCAATAGAAAAAGAGGGAATCCTCCCTAACTCATTTTATGAGGCCAACATCATCCTGATACCAAAGCCTGGCAGAGACACAACAAAAAAAGAGAATTTTAGACCAATATCCCTGATGAACATCGATGCAAAAATTCTCAGTAAAATACTGGCAAACCGGATTCAGCAGCACATCAAAAAGCTTATCCACCATGATCAAGTGGGCTTCATCCCTGGGATGCAAGGCTGGTTCAACATATGCAAATCAATAAACGTAATCCAGCATATAAACAGAACCAAAGACAAGAACCACATGATTGTCTCAATAGATGCAGAAAAGGCTTTTGACAAAATTCAACAGCCCTTCATGCTAAAAACGCTCAATAAATTTGGTATTGATGGAACGTACCTCAAAATAATAAGAGCTATTTATGACAAACCCACAGCTAATATCATACTGAATGGGCAAAAACTGGAAAAATTCCCTTTGAAAACTGGCACAAGACAGGGATGCCCTCTCTCACCACTCCTATTCAACATAGTGTTGGAAGTTCTGGCTAGGGCAATCAGGCAAGAGAAAGAAATCAAGGGTATCCAGTTAGGAAAAGAAGAAGTCAAATTGTCCCTGTTTGCAGATGACATGATTGTATATTTAGAAAACCCCATTGTCTCAGCCCAAAATCTCCTTAAGCTGATAAGCAACTTCAGCAAAGTCTCAGGATACAAAATTAATGTGCAAAAATCACAAGCATTCTTATACACCAGTAACAGACAAGCAGAGAGCCAAATCAGGAATGAACTTCCATTCACAATTGCTTCAAAGAGAATAAAATACCTAGGAATCCAGCTTACAAGGGATGTAAAGGACCTCTTCAAGGAGAACTACAAACCACTGCTCAGTGAAATCAAAGAGGACACAAACAAATGGAAGAACATACCATGCTCATGGATAGGAAGAATCAATATCGTGAAAATGGCCATACTGCCCAAGGTTATTTATAGATTCAATGCCATCCCCATCAAGCTACCAATGAGTTTCTTCACAGAATTGGAAAAAACTGCTTTAAAGTTCATATGGAACCAAAAAAGAGCCCGCATTGCCAAGACAATCCTAAGTCAAAAGGACAAAGCTGGAGGCGTCACGCTACCTGACTTCAAACTATACTACAAGGCTACAGTAACCAAAACAGCATGGTACTGGTACCAAAACAGAGATATAGACCAATGGAACAGAACAGAGGCCTCAGAAATAATACCACACATCTACAGCCATCTGATCTTTGACAAACCTGAGAGAAACAAGAAATGGGGAAAGGATTCCCTATTTAATAAATGGTGCTGGGAAAATTGGCTAGCCATAAGTAGAAAGCTGAAACTGGATCCTTTCCTTACCCCTCATACGAAGATTAATTCAAGATGGATTAGAGACTTAAATGTTAGACCTAATACCATAAAAACCCTAGAAGAAAATCTAGGTAGTACCATTCAGGACATAGGCATGGGCAAGGACTTCATGTCTAAAACACCAAAAGCAATGGCAGCAAAAGCAAAAATTGACAAATGGGATCTAATTAAACTAAAGAGCTTTTGCACAGCAAAAGAAACTACCATCAGAGTGAACAGGCAACCTACAGAATGGGAGAAAATTTTTGCAACCTACTCATCTGACAAAGGGCTAATATCCAGAATCTACAAAGAACTCAAACAAATATACAAGAAAAAAACAAACAACCCCATCAAAAAGTGGGCAAAGGATATGAACAGACATTTCTCAAAAGAAGATATTCATACAGCCAACAGACACATGAAAAAATGCTCATCATCACTGGCCATCAGAGAAATGCAAATCAAAACCACAATGAGATACCATCTCACACCAGTTAGAATGGCAATCATTAAGAAGTCAGGAAACAACAGGTGTTGGAGAGGATGTGGAGAAATAGGAACACTTTTACACTGTTGGTGGGATTGTAAACTAGTTCAACCATTATGGAAAACAGTATGGCAATTCCTCAAGGATCTAGAACTAGATGTACCATATGACCCAGCCATCCCACTACTGGGTATATACCCAAAGGATTATAAATTATTCTACTACAAAGACACATGCACACGTATGTTTATTGCGGCACTATTCACAATAGCAAAGACTTGGAATCAACCCAAATGTTCATCTGTGACAGACTGGATTAAGAAAATGTGGCACATATACACCATGGAATACTATGCAGCCATAAAAAAGGATGAGTTTGCGTCCTTTGTAGGGACATGGATGCAGCTGGAAACCATCATTCTTAGCAAACTATCACAAGAACAGAAAACCAAACACCGCATGTTCTCACTCATAGGTGGGAACTGAACAATGAGATCACTTGGACTCGGGAAGGGGAACATCACGCACTGGGGCCTATTATGGGGAGGGGGGAGGAGGGAGGGATTGCATTGGGGAGTTATACATGATATAAATGATGAATTGATGGGTGCTGACGAGTTGATGGGTGCAGCACACCAACATGGCATAAGTATACATATGTAACAAACCTGCACGTTATGCACATGTACCCTAGAACTTAAAGTATAATAAAAAAAAAAAAAAAAAAAAAAAGAAGTAATTCTATTTACCAGAGTGTAGTGCTTAAGTTCAGTCTCTTTCCTTTAGTCTTATAGACTCCACTTATTTCCACACTCAGGTCAACACCTTACTCCCAATCCCTTTCAGTAAGGATGTGTCATACATTTGTAATACAGTTAGATTCTTTAGACACTTTCTGCATTCTATACCTTGATCTCCCAACCTCCTAAATGTTGTTTTTTTAATTTGCTGCATCCAAATTCATTCTTTGTTCTGCAGTTCTATTGGTTTTGACAAATGTGTAATGCCTTGTATCTACCATTTCATATCATACAGAATAATTTTACTGCCATAAAAAATCCCTTTTCACCCATTCAACCATTCCTCTTTTCATCAAATCTCCCTATCAGTTCTGATCACTGATCAGTTCTGTTTCTATGGTTTTGTCTTTTCTAGAATA
The DNA here is from genome assembly GCF_007565055.1 of Rhinopithecus roxellana. Classification (NCBI taxonomy): domain Eukaryota; kingdom Metazoa; phylum Chordata; class Mammalia; order Primates; family Cercopithecidae; genus Rhinopithecus; species Rhinopithecus roxellana. The sequence goes on along the minus strand of NC_044565.1, from coordinate 43,713,539 downwards.
TCACATAATTGGAATCATTTAAGATATGTAGCCTTTTCATATTGGCTTTGTATATTTATTTACATACTTTGCATATTTATTTAATACTGGTTTAGTAATATTTATTTAAGGTACTTTCATATCTTTTTAAAATGACTCAATAGCCTTTCTTTCTTTTTTGAGATGGAGTTTTGCTCTTGTTGCCCAGGCTGCAGTGCAGTTGTGTCATCTTGGCTCACGGCAACCTCTGCCTCCTGGGTTCAAGCAATTCTCCTGCCTCAGCCTCCCAAGTAGCTGAGATTATAGGCACCCACGACCATGCCTGTCTAAGTTTTGTATTTTTAGTAGAGATGGGGTTTTGCCAGGTTGGCCAGGCTGGTCTCGAACTCCTGACCTCAGGTAATCCACTCACCTCGGCCTACCAAAGTGCTGGGATTACAGGCATGAAACACTCTGCCCAGCCAATAGTCCATTTCTTCTTGGTAAGTAATATTATATTGTATGAATATGCCACAGTTTATTTATGTGTTTGACAAAGATATAAAAATAAATTCCGTTATTTAAAAAAACTTTTATTTAAAAAATAAACATGCTGGACCTGGTAAAAAGTGTTTGGCTTTTTAGGCTCAAGTTTTAAAATAATTTAAATGCTACGTGTTTTAACAATTCTAAGAATTATTTGAAGTTTCTATATATTATAAATCAAAATGCCTATAAAACAAACTGAAATGTTATTATAAATATGATTGTAGTTTAAGTTACTAAAGTTCAGGTATGGTTTCTTTCAGAAAATATGTCTTTACTGATCTAGAGATAACTGATATGCTCAAATGAGATAGACAGAACAAAGACCTTTAAATATTAAAGGTGTTGAAAAATATTTTTCCTTTTATATGATACTTTAGTCTCTTGGTTTGAGGCTATGATCCTGGTATGTTTGAACAAAGAAATAGAGAACTGGACCCACCTTAATAAAGGGTGGTTTTTATATATTTACAAATATAAAAAGGAGGCATCAAAGAGGGACAAGACAACCCAATGGCAGTCAATATCCGCATAAGAAGGATGTCTAAATGAGATGGAAAGAAGTTCTGGTGGCCATCCAACCCCTTGGGGTCCTGGTTGGAGTAGGAGATGGACCACATTCATGTGGATTTAGCAAAAGAAAATATTTTGAGCATAATGACAGCAAGCTTTCCATATTTCAAAGGAACTGTTTTCCCTTATAATTATTTTGTGAATAGGTACTTTGAGACTATGTAAAATTCCATTCCTCATTCTACTTGCTCCCATTGGTTTTAGCCTCTCTTTGTGTTTCTTGTCTGAACTACTTATTATAATGATGGCTGCCAAATGGTGACTTTCTAATCCTACAACACCTTCCATATCTATTAGTTAACAGGCTACTGTAAGAAACTTTTTTTCCTTTCTTGATTTGTTTATTAAATTTTACCAGCAGTGCATTAGTCTGTTCTCATACTGCTATAAAGTAATACCTGAGGCTAGGTAATTTACAAAGGAAAGAGGTTTAATTGACTCACAGTTCAGCATGGCTGAGACTAGATAATTTATAAAGTAAAGAGGTTTAATTGACTCACAGTTCAGCATGGCTGAGGAGGCCTCAGGAAACTTACAATCTTGGCAGAAGGAAAAAGGGAAGCAAGGCACTTTTTTCACAAGGCAGCAGGAAGAAGTGCCCAGCAAAGGGGGAAGAACCCCTTAAAAAAACCATTGGATCTCATGAGAACTCACTCATTATCCCAAGAACAGCATAGGGGAAAGTGCCCCCAATGATTCAATTAACTCCACCTGGTCTCTCCCTTGAAACATGGGGATTATGGTGATTACAATTCAAGATGATGTTTGGGTGGAGACACAAAGCCTAACAATATTATTCCTCCCCTGGCCGCTCCCAAATCTCATGTCCCTTTCACATTTCAGAACTAATAATGTCTTCCCAACAGTCCCCCAAAGTCTTAATTTATTCCAGCATTAACCTAAAAGTCTAAGTGCAAAGTCACATCTGAAACAAGGCAAGTACCTTCCACCTATGAGCCTGTAAAATCAAAAGCAAGTTAGTTACTTCCTAGATACAATGGGGATACAGGCATTGGGTAAATACACCCATTCCAAATGGAAGAAATTGGCCAAAATGAAGAGGCTGCACACCCCATGCAAGTCTGAAATCCAATGGGGCAGTCAAATGTTAAAGCTCCAAAATAATCTCCCTTGACCCCATGTCTCACATCCAGGTCATGCTGATGCAAGAGGTGGGCTTCCGTGGCCTTTAGCAGCTCTGCCCCTGTGGCTTTGCAGGGTACAGTCCCACTCCTGGTACCAATTTACTGTATTAGTCTGTTCTCATGCTGCTATAAAGAAATATCTGAGACTGGGTAACTTATAAATGAAAGAGGTTTAATTAACTCACAGTTCAGCATGGCTTGGGAGGCCTCGGGAGACTTACAATCATGGCAGAAAGCGAAGGGGAAGCAGGCACCTCATCCACAAGGTGGCAGGAAAGGGAAGTGCCAAGCGAAGGAGGAAGAGCCTTATAAAACTATCAGATCTCGTGAGAACTCACTCACTATAATGAGAACAGCCTGGGGGAAACCACCCTCATGATTCAATTACCTCCACCTGATCTCTCCCTTGACAATTAAGGATTATGGGGATTACAATTCAAGATGAGATTTGGGTGGAGACACAAAGCCTAACCATATCACACGGTAACTCAAAGATTTCTATTTTATCCAAGAAGTTACATTCTTTCTATAATTGTTTATTTTCATGCTCCAAATATTTCAGATTTGGCATGTAGGAGTTTTTTTAAGGCTTCCTCCTGTGTCCTTTTGAAAAATCCTCATGTTTTCAGAATCTCCACACTTTCTGGTTGATCAAGATATTTCAAACTCATCTTACTCTTTTCTGCCCTAGCTTTAAAATTAGCTATTTTCCCAAGAAACCTTGGTTCCTTTTAGTGGCCAGTGGTATTTCAAAATCAAGTTTCTTCACTGCTTAAGGTGTAAGTGCTCCCAGGGCCTCTCAGTGGACAAAGTTAAAATATATTTGTGAGTATATTTAAATATATTCACATACACATATATAAACACATATGTGCATCTTAATATTTGTAATTAACTAACTGAAAACTAAGAGTTCACAGAAATGATTCTAGATCCAATTTAACACCTAAGAGTTTTTTCTAACTTTCCTTTCTTCCATATTTTTACTTTGTTTCTCCAACTATAAGAAAACTGGTTCCCATTATCCTCAGAATATTATCTTATTTTTTTCAATATACATTAATGTATTCAATCTCTTGACTCCACTTTAACTAAATGATCAACATAAAACCTTACGGTAATGGGGCAAACTGACATGTGCCACCAGATACAATACAATGAGAAAACCAAAGCATCACTTCTGTGTTACTCAGGCTCAAAATACATAACCTGGGTTTAATCAATTTGAACCTATCCAAATTGAGGAGCAGTTAAAATACCTGATGCTTAATCTTCAAAAATGTCAAAAACATGTGGTCAAAAAAATACCAAAGAACTGTTCCAAGTTGACAAAGACTAGAAACAAAAAGCCATGAAAGAAAAAAACTGGAAAAAAGTAAGACAACTGGATGTAATTCATGTTACAGTGGATCCTTCAGCTATATAGCCAATTATTAAGACAATGGGCAAACTTAAAGTGTCTGGATGAAATCTAATATCAGGATTATTTGTCTTATTCTTACAACTTTTCTGTAAGTCTTTAGTTGCATTTTTAAAACCTCTTGATTGTATTTGAACTTAAACATATGATTTGGTAGATAATATATAGCATTCTATGATATGATAAAACTAATAAAAATGTTATGCATGATATAAAGGCAAAGCTTGTTGCTCAAACAGGAAAAGAAAAATGATTTTATAACACTAATGTTAGAACAAGGAAAAAATAAAAGTAAATTTAGAACTAAATAAAAACACTGCATTTGTTTTTATGTTTATAATTCCAACTTTTATTATTGATTAAAGGGTGCATGTGCAGGTTTGCTATATGGGTATATTGTGTGACACTGAGATTTGGGGCACTAATGATCACCCCCTAGTAAGCATAGTATCCAATAGGTGTTTTTCAGTCCACACCTTCATCCCTCCCTCCCCTGTCTAGTTGTCCCAGTGTCTATTGTTCCCATCTTCATATCTATGTGTATTCAAGGTTTATTTAGCTCCCTCTTTTAAGTGAGAACATGTGGTATTTGGTTTTCTGTTCTTTAGTTAATTTGCCTAGACTAATAGCCTCCAACTACATCCATGTTTGCTGCAAAGAACCTGATATCTTTTTTTAATGGTTACATGGTATTTCATGGTATAATATACCACATTTTCTTTATCCAGTTCACCGTTAATGGGTACCTAGGTTGATGCCATGTCTTTGATATTGAAACACTGCATTTAATAAAAGTCCTAATGTTTCTACTTTGCCATTCAATTTGCTAGCTGTTCTCACTTGATCTTAATGTTAAATAACATTTTTACCCAGTGTTCATATTTTGATCATTTAAATTAATTTCAATGTAAAGAGTGGACATCTTTTTGGAGAGGACCAAATTCCACAGGTGGGGTGTGAAAATTTAAGATGTGGTTGGAAAATTTTATCCCAATATATGAAAGAAACTATCAAATATAACTTCTATTGGTATTAAAAAGAACAAATAAGACATTTTAAAGGAATTCCCATTTCCAGGTTTTGTTGGATTGCATATTTGAATTAAAAAAATGTATAGTCAGGCCGGGGTCAGTGGTTCATGCCTGTAATTCTAGCACTTTGGGAGACCGAGGTGGGTGGACCACTTGAGGCCAGGAGTTCGAGACTATCCTGGCCAACATGGCAAAACCCTATTTCTACCAAAAATATAAAAAGTAGCCAGGTGTGGTGGCATGTGCTTGTACTCCCAGCTACTTTTACATGGGAGGCTAAGGCAAGAGACTCGCTTGAACCCAGGAAGCAGAGGTTGTAGTGAGCCAAGATCACATCACTGCACTCCACAGAGTAAGACTGTCTCAAAAAAGATTAATTAAAATAAAAATATATACATAAAACAGTATGCTCAACTGGAGCAAACTGAGTCTTTAAAAACCAAAGATACATGTATGCATATGCTCATTGCAGCACTATTCTCAATAGCAAAGACATGGAATCAATCCAAATGCTCATAAATGATAGGCTAGACAAAGAAAATGTGGTACATATGAACAATGGAATACTATGGATCCATAAAGAGGAATGAGATCATGTCCTCTGCAGGGACATGCATGAAGCTAGAAGTCATTATCCTCAGCAAACTAATGTAGGAACAGAAAACCAAACACCGCATGTTCTCACGCATAAGTGGGAGCTGAACAATGAGAACACATGGACACAGGAAGGGGAACAACACTCACTGGGGCCTGTTGCGGGGTAGATTGCAGGAATAGAGAGGCTTAGGAAAAATAGCTAATGCGTACTGGGTTTAATACCTAGGTGATGGGTTGATAAGTGCAGCAAACCGCCATGGCACACGTTTACCTATATAACAAACCTGCACATCCTGCACACGTACCCCAGAATGAAAAATAAAAATTAAAAGAAAAAGAAAACACTAGCCCATAATGTTACACAACAGATTGTCAAATGGAAAAGTGTTTGCTACCCAGGAGACATATCTACCTACCTCCTAAAAGAAATTGTACACTTAATTACCTAAAATATAAATAATTCATAACTTCAGTGGATACAACCAATCACAAAAGGTCAAGTTGTAGACTGTGGAAGCAAACTGGGATCAAGGTTCTTAGATTAGAAATGGGCTAATGGAATACAATAGAGAGTCCAGAAATATATTCATAGGCATATAAATGTTGGTTTACAACAAAAATAGCATTGCAATGAAGTGTGGAAAAGAACTTCATCAACTGAATAGTTAGGGGGAAAATGAACCTGGACGCCTATCTCATAATCTAAACAAAGATCAATTCCAGTGTAAATTAGGAATTCCTAAATGAAAGTTTAGAGGAAATAGTTTATATATAGATAGATAATGTTTATTATTTAAATAGTAATAAATTTTAAAATTAAAATTTATATTTAGTAATTTATTTAAATTATTTAAACTTATTTATATAAACATGTATTATGTATTACATATATACATACATATATATATGAGTGCAGTGGCACAATCAGATCTCTTGAACTCCTAAACTCAAGGGATCCTCCTGTCTCAGCCTCTTATGCACCACCATGCCCGGCTAATTTTTAATTACTTTTTGTAGAAACACCATATTGCTATGTTGCCCAGATTGTTCTTGAACTCCTGGTTCCAAGCAGTCCTCCTGTCTTGGCCTCCCAAACTGCTGGGATTACAGGTGTGAGCCCCCACACCTGACCTTATTAATATGTTTTTTAATATTTTAACTAAACAGAAAAGGTAAAATAATAAAACATAGGAGAATACCTTATGACCTTGGCATGGGCAAAATTTCTTAAACAGAATACAGAAAGCATTAATCATGAAGAAAAGGATCAATTTTATGAAAAAAATCATTGAATTAAGAACTTTTTATAAAAAGACACCACATATCAAAAGGCAAAACAGAATAGGGAAAGATATCTGCAATATATTTATATGACAAGAGATTCCTATCCTGAATGTATTAAGACAACCTAGAAATAAATAAGAAAATTACAGAAATGGAGAAATGGGCAAAAGATATGAAAAGGTACTTCACAAAATAGTTTATTCACATGGCTAATAAGCAAATGAAAAGATATTCAAAATAATTAGTTACTAGATAAATGCCCATTAAAACCACAGTTCTATACAATTACATACCTATCGAAATGGCTCAATCAAATTGATTAACAATCTCAAGTGTTGACAAGAATGCTAAACAATTGAACCTATCAAACACTGCTGATGATTCCATGGATAGGTTCAATTTATAAAAATTCTTTGAGCCATGTACCTAAGATTTGTTATTGTAGCATATATAAGTTAAACGTAATTATACAAGTTTACACAAGTATTTATCAATTGAAGAGTGACTGTGTTTTTATAATATTAATATTTCTTATTCAAAAGCATCATATATATTTCAATTTGTTCCAAACTTGTTTCAGGTTTGTTACAACTTTTTGTTTCTTCCCAGAAAGGTCCTATTTATTACTCATAACATGAACTTAATATAGGATATTTGTCTGAATGGAAGACTATCATCTCAGTACAAGATGTGTTGTGGCGATCTGGCATGCAATTTTGTCAGATTGGCCTTCTCCTCACTTACGCAATTCTATGCAAATAGTACTATAAATAACATGTAAATTTATCACTTGAGATAATGATCAAATTTTAATGTGGTCTGAAAACTGATAAAGCACTTTAGAAAACTTCAATGCAACTCTGGTGTAATTACGTGAATTTCAAAATATATTTAGAGCAATTTTGTTGCTAGTAAACTTGATAAGCATATTATAAATTTCCAGAAATGGCTGCGGGGGAGTTAATTTTATACAGTGTAAAGTCTCAAAAAGATAAAGAAAATCACCTGCATAAACTCCATGATGTTAATAAGAAATACTTAGATGACACAGAGTGCTATTTTTGTTCAGCTCTGATAAATGTTGAGAAGGGAAGAAAGAGGGGAGAATTGAAAATGCTGAGGCTGTGGAGTCATGGATACCTGAATATGAAATAAATGTCTTTCTTGTTCTAGGAATGGAATTGTGAAAAGCATACGCGCGCACACACACACACACACACACACACCATGTATACAAGAACTTAAGTTCCCCAAAAATGTCACATTAACATAAAAATTACTAGAATGCTATAGACAAATACACACTTTAAAAAAGTTTAGTCTTACATGAAATAATTTTTTATTCAAGAATATGCCTCCAATTTTATGAAAATGATAAGTGGGAAAAAATGCAATATAGGTTGAGTATGCCTTATCCAAAATGCTTGGGACCAGAAGTGTTTTGGATCTCAGATTTTTTCAGATTTTGGAATATTTGCATATATATGCAAATATATATGTATATATTTATAATATATATGTGTGTGTATGTGTATGTGTGTGTGTATAAATACACACACACATAAAACGAGATATCTTAGGGATGGGACCCAAGTCTAAACATGAAATGAAATTTATTTATATTTCAGATAAACCTTATATACATAGCTTCAAGTAAATTTACACAATATTTTAAATAATTTTCTGAATGAAACAAAATTTTGACTGCGACCTGTCACATGAGGTTGGGTATGGAATTTTCCGTTTGTGGTGTTATGTCAGCACTCAAAGAAGTTTCAAATTTGGAAGCATTTTAGATTTTGAATTAGGGATGTTCAACCTGTACATTTCAGTGCAAATAGCTTCATGCCCAAATTTAAAAGAAGCTGTATGTTATATGAAGCTTTATAATTGCGACCAATTCAAGAAATAGGCAATGTTACTGAGAACTCCTCCAGGGCAAGGACCACGGGTCATTTATCCCCAGTGCACACCGTAATGTATGGCACACACAAGATACCTGACTAATGTTTACTGAATGAGTAAAGATGATAATAAGAAAGCGATTGAAGAAAGTTACTGGAGATGGGAAGCTGTCTTTCATTAGGTAAGTTTACTGTTTCTATTATTGTAACTGCCTCTTTAAGCCTGTTTTCGAGAACTGGAAGTCAAACCAAGACATCAAGTACTGGCAAACTGATCACTCAGTTCAGAGTGAATTTTGAAATATTTGTGAAAAATTCATCTTTCCTTCAAATAACAGTATAGAGAAAAATATATACCCTTCCTTGCAGACAAATGAGTTACTATTAAAAGACCAAGTAAAGTTTAACCAGGATTTGAGTTCCTTCGAAATGTGTACTATCAGAGCTAGAAGCCTATGGTTTCTTTTGGCATTTTGGGTATCAAGCCCCCTTTCTTTACAGTTTTTTAAATGTTGAAGAAATAACTGTACTGTGTGTGCAAAATAGGAGAAAACATCCAGCAGAAGCTAGTTCTCACAAAAAATGCCTCAAATACCATTTAAGTGATTTACAGAGTAACTGCACTAATCCCATAAACTGATTTGGGATTAGCTTTGTGAAAGGTGAACAGGGCAGATTTATATCCTAGCTGAAAGCTTCAAGCTTCAAGCTAGGAATCAATTTGGACACACTTTGTTCTTTCATTCCTTTTGAGTGCAAGAGCAGCTTGCACTTGGCTCTGTGAGAAATCTAGAAGAGTTGTCTTTAGTTCATGTCTCATCTATTTGTTTTTCAAACAGAAGCCACCCTCTATGAGCCAACAGAAAGCTCTGGAGAAAACATTAGGCCTTGACAGTAGCCTAAAGATCGGAGACAAGAACTGACAGAATAATTAAAATATACGTACTTCTTGTGAAGATAACTTCTCTTTTTTCTTTTTTTTGATATATACTCTTATTCTAGGAGCTACCACATTTGAAAAATACAAACCTTCCAAGATTTTTAAAGTTCTATAAAATGGTGAACTCATGTATCTGGTGTGTGGAAAAGGCAAAGAGAGCAGAGAACATCTCTGCAGTGTTGTAGTCTGCAGGCTGCATGTTTTGGTACCTACATATTCAAAAATACTAACTTGTACATTTTGCTCTTCTATTTTCACTTTCCTGAGTCTAAAAGTTTCTTGTTTTTTTAAGAATACTCTATGGAAATGCAGATATATCCCTTGAATATCCAAGTGAATGTCCTTGTCAGCTAACTTCCAGGTACCATATCAGAACTTTGAAGAATTAGGGTATAGAGAAACATGATGTGTTATGTCAAAAACAAGGAAACAGAGAGGTTGAGATAATTTATCTACATAAATTGTAAAATATGATTCAATTTTTTTATTTCCTTACTTGAACCTGAAGTCATATTAATGCCAGTTTTAGTGAAAAGTTGACCCCACGTACATTGAGGGAGAAGCAAAGAAATAACATCTGAAAATAAACCTATTCACAATGCACTTCCATTCTGTCTAATCCCAACAATTGCTACATGAGAATAATTCTTACTGCTTACTAGTACCTGTTTATGTATAAAAGTTTCATTTTTTCATACTGTGTGTTTAAGAATCTTTGGTATAAAAACAATATTCTCAGGAATAAGAACTACAAAAGCAGAACTCTTCTCAATATAAAGTGATATAAATTCAAGGACTGGGGTAGAATTACCTGCCCACAACTCAGAACACTGCTGAATGTGTGGTTCATTCCATTAACACGGTACCTTCACAATTAAGAAATGGTTGCAGAAAGAAGATCTTTTCATGGATTTTGGGATGTCTGCATTCAAATATATGAAATCATTTTCCCATTTATTTCAAAATGACAATTTCTATTATACTGAAAGTGCATTTCTAAACACACATTATCTGATAAGCTACCAATGTCTTCCCTTATGTATTGCTTCATTCAGAATACTGAGAATGAAAAACTGTTTTGGAGGCTGTACAATACCACAAAGGAAACTATTGATTCATATTTCCATGCTCTCCCATTATTTTTTATAATATGTTCATTTTAAAAATATTTAAAAGATAAAGATAATTGTAATCTCTTATTTTAGCTATTAGATCTTCATTTCTCATTTTCTAAACTCTACTAACAAGAAGCCCAACATGTATTAACCACTTGAAGAAATATTTTTAACCTATCTTTGCTTTCTATACTCAAGTTAGGTATTCTAAATATACTTACTTAAGCTATTGTCCCAGTAACCTCAGGAATCAACTCTACACTTTAGCATTCATGCTTTATGCATTTGTATTATGCAAACAATTTTAACAGAAAATTTTATGATAAACTGAGAGGAGTTAGAAGTAGAGATTGGGAAAGCAGTAAAGGATAGAAACACGGAAAGGAAATTCATGACTCTAACCTCAGAGACACATAAAGCTAATCTAGGTAGCTAGAGGACAGTTGTGCAGGATTATTTTTAAGATAGTGGTGAATTATAAGAAATACCTGAGCATGTCTCTACATCTTTAATTAATACAAACTTCATTTTGAAGCCCTGTCCACTTTTTTTAGAAAAGTAACTTTTGGTTACTTAACACTGCAAATATATCCAAGTTAAATTATTTTCTAAAATTATTTTTGATACAAGGTAATTGATTTTCATATTGTGGATTTTGATTTTAAACCATAATCAAAAATGCAAATAAGTGTTCACTAACATGACTTTAGAAGTATTTCATTCTATTTCAATTCTGTGAAAATTATAAACCTATCCATAGCCTATGTGGAAACTGTTCACTTGTATAGTATTTGATTACCTAGAACAGAGGTCAGGAAACTATGACTCATGGGTGAAATACAGTCTGTACCCTATTTTGCATGTGCTGTGAACCAAGAATTATCTTTTATATTTCTAAGGGGAAGCAACAAAGCATTTAGGAGGAAAAGTAGGAGGAGCAGGAGAATGGGGATGGAAAGACAAAGCAGAGGAGAAAGAAGAAAATGAGGCAGGCACATGTCCACAAAGCTCAAAGTATTTCCTATCTTTTCCTCTACAAAAATGTTTTCTGGTCTGGTCAGATGATCAGCTTCACCCAACAATCTAGAAATAATCCAAACCCCTACGTTATTATATAACAACACTGAAGTTATATAACAATTTTAAGTTATATGTTCACAGAACACATGTGTAACCTATTCTCAAGACTTTCCCAAATTATTGTCTCTTGCTCTCTCATGTAAATCTATGAATTATTAGTTTTAGAGCTCCCTACTAAGTCTTCACCATTCACCAATGATGCCAGGGTGCTGTGGAGAATGTGGCAAATGCAGGACGTACTTGGACTCAGCCACTTCTGACCTTTCTTATTCCAATGTACTCTATTTGAATATCTGGTTTCAGTGACTTAAACATGAGTTTAAAGCCAATTGTTCCTAAGAGCGTCAGCTACCAGCCCCACTCCTTCCAAACCCTTTGTTTACAGGAACATTGAGCCTCTGAGCCTGTCACTGGGAGAACTTCCTTTTATTGTAACCCTATTTAAACCATATAAATACACTTTCAGTAACAAGTTGATGAGATAGCAGTGCCATCTAACAGTTGGAAAAGTTAATACCACAGATCTAATATATAGGTATTAATGAGAGAGTAATTCAGTGTTTTGTTCTTTTACTGAAAAGTGACTATTTGAATTCAAGGGAGCCTAAGATATTCCTCATGCTTCTTAAAATGATACTCGTTTTTCCTTTCTTTTGCTAAGGCATATCTTAAAGTAATTTTCTTTTACCCTGGGGTTCCGCGTTCAAATTAACTCAAGTCACCACTGACCATGTATTACCCCTCACAGTTGGTTAACAGAGTTAGTCCATATTGAACAGAACATGGAGATGTCTGGAACCCAAATTTGACTCAAATTATCCAGTTGATTTGCCTTTATAGTTGTTTGAGAAGCATGAAAGTTAAGTTATCCTAAAGTCCATGATACCGGGATAATGGTCACCAAGTAAAGGTTTAAACATTCTCACCTGGGCCGGGCACGGTGGCTCACGCTGTAATCCCCAGTACTTTGGGAGGCCAAAGCAGGCAGATCACCTGAGGCTAGGAGTTAGAGACCAGTCTGACTAACATGGTGAAACCCTGTCTCTACTAAAAATACAAAATAATTAGCTGGGCATAGTGGCAGGCGCCTATAATCACAGCTACTCGGGAGGCTGAGGAGAATTGCTTGAACCCAGGAGGCGGAGATGGCACCATTGCACTCCAGCCCAGGCGACAGAGTGAGACTGTGTCAAAAAAAAAAAAAAAAAAATTCTCACCTGGAGAAGTATGCAGGTTTGCAGTTGCTGCTGATCATTAAGATTTGTACACTCCACCAATAATTCACTTTGGGTATGAAAAATACCATGTTTTAAGACATTTTAGGTATCCACCCCACACCTAGCATAGCAAGGATATCTTCTCTAAAAATTTTTAAGCTGTTTTTTTAATCTAAGAATTGGGCATAACATTAAGAGTAATGAAGACACCTGGTTGGAAATGTATATTAACCTCTAATCCTTTTAACAGTCTTTCACATGTATAGTATACCATTTTACCAATTTTCTCACACTAAATTTCTGACCAGTGACATATCAACAGGTTGTTATATAACATGAAAGGCACACTTATAGAGATGGAGTGGTTCCAGACACGAATGAGATGTTACCCTGTTGTTAATGGATTTATAATATGACAGGCAAAATTAAAATTGTACACAACTATCTTTAATAGAAACAATCAGACTAGTAGCTTGAAGGTGATATAAAGTGCTATGATGTTTTTGAAAATAAATCAGCTTCTGCATAGGTGAAGAACAGGCAATCCTCCACAGAATATGACATTTTTGGTGAGCCCTAAGGGACTGATAATATTTAATAACAAAATAGAGCAGTAACAAATCTTAGGATCAAGATAATAGCAAGTACAAAAGAGGATAGTTGAATAAGCAAAGAACATATGTGGAAAGGTATATTTGACTACCCATAATAAATGTTTAAGTAAGCATAAAAGGAGTCAAATTTAATATGGAAAACTGAGTGACTTACTAAGGAGTTTAGAAATTACAGGCAAATAGGAAATCACTAAAGTTTTCTCATAAGGTAATGGCTATTACTTATTCAAAATATTTATGAGGTTCTTCCTCTACAAAGGACAGATACAGTCCATGAACTTCAGGATCCTGGCATCTAATGGAGGGGCAGAAAAAAGAAATACAAAGTAAGATGATATGATTTCTCACAGAGGTTGGCAGAAATCAACTTTAGAAAAATTTGTCTGGAAATAACCAAAGAATGATGGTGAGAGAGAGACAGAAGGCAGAGAGTCTACAGCAGTGAGAAGCAGTGGGGTGCCTCAGAGAGGCATCTGAACTTTGGAACTCAGTAACACTAGATTTTAACTCCAGAACAAGCACTTACTAGCTGTGTAACCTTGAGCAACTTGCTTGACCTTTCTCAGGTTGACTTTTCACATCTGAAATTTGAGTTAATAGGGCCTACTTCCTAGAGAGTTGTGAACATTAAATTAGATAATACATGAAAAGCACCTGGCATCAAAGAGGCACTCAATAGTGGTAGCAATTATTGCAACATCACTGGTAAGAAATAATGAAAGCTTCAGTAGGGTGTTGGCAATCAGAACACAAAGGCAAAAGTGGAGGGAAGGTGCATGGCAAAAGCACACTCTGTGGCAGTGGATCTCAAATGAAGTTGTGCCTGTCTTAAACAGCAAATGTTTCCATGTCCCATCTGAAGACACTCCAATTCAGGAGGATAAACTGAGGTAAATCAAGCAATTCTTGGTGGTTTATAGTTCAAAATTTGAGAAATACTGTCCTATAGGAGTTGGTTACTGGCTGGATGTTGGGGAAAAATAAAGGGGAGGATTGAAAGATGCTCAGAGCAGAGGTTATTAATCCAAAGATGGTGAATCCTCAAGAATAAAGGATTGAATACAGAGTTTAGGAATCAGCCTCAAATAGAGGTCTGTATGAACCTTTGTCTAAGAAAAAAATCCATACCCTTCATCAGGTACTCAAAGATATTTCTATTCCAAAAAGTTTAGTTTCACAATTTAGAAATTATGGGTATAACAGGGATAATGGTTAAGAATAGAAATGGAATAGTAAGAATGACTCATTCAGTCTGGGATATATCCTGCAGGGAGTTCATTATGTGATCAGGAATCTGGTATAACATTTGTTCTAGAAGGTACATTTCAGAGGCATCTATGGAAGGATGTAGAGAAACACCATGGTGTGTTGGGGGGAACTGTAGAGTGAGAGATGAGGGGAGAAAATAGAATGAGGACAGATCTAGGAGTTTGAATAATGGCCACATAGAGTGGATAAAGAATGAGTGGTCAGTGACAGAAAGACAAATACTGCATGATCTCACTTATATGTGGAATCTAAAACAGTTGAACTCATAAAACTAGAGAGGAGAATGATGGTTACCAGGGTCTGGGAAGATGTTGCTCAAAGAATACAAAAGTCCTGTTAGACAGAAGGAGTAAGTTCAAGAGATCTATTGTACAACATGGTGATTATAGTTAATAACAATGTATTATATTTTAAAAATCACAAAGATTGTGAGTGTTCTCACCACAAAAAAATTATATTAGCTTAACTGAGTCATTTCACAATATGTACACATTTCAAAATATCTTAGTGTACACAATACATATAATTCTTATCTGTTGTTTTAAAAATATATATAAATGAATGAATGAATGATCAGTAGAGGAAACCAAGAAGAAGAGACCAGAGAGAAGGAGGAAGAATGAAAGGAAATTTCCCTTAGGAAAGCCAAGAGAGGTAGCACTTTCCAGAAGGAGAAAAAGTTCAACGATGTTAAATAGCTCAGAGAGGTCAGAGAGCCTGGGGAAGATTATTAAAGTTGTTTATTTGGTAATCAGCCACATCAGAAGCACAATTTCCAGAGAGGAGATTGGGGTTGGGCTGCAAATGGTTAATGATGGAATTAGTGAGCATTAATATACTTGTTCTAAGATCATGAATTATAATTTCTCTAAAGAAAACAGGACTTCTGTTAAAGGCCTTATCGCATTGAAATTCTAGTTAAATTGCTTACTCCAGTAGCAAAAAGAACCACAATGTGGGGGAATGTGAGACCACTCGGGTGCAGCTTTAAGCTTAATACCTAGAGTTGTCCATTTCCAAATGAGGACTATCCCCAGTAGCCATAGAGACTGATTCAAAAAGCCAATTACTTCTGTGCGCCTCTATCCCCTACTTTGTCTGATTTGTGGTGAAGGCTAAGCACAGAGGGAAAACGTCAAATAAAACGTTCACTGTCTCCATAAAATATCCTCACATTACAAGAAGATAATCCTGCTTCTTTGAACTAGCTAAAAACTGACCTTCCCTCACTCAAAACTGCCTGTAAGAGTCCCAGGACAGGTTGTTCTGACATTCTTTTAACATCATCTCATCATCACAGCCAAAACTAATCACAAGAATATTACCCGTTGACAGGTGCATTTATTCTGTCAATTAAATCAGATGGTTAAATCGAAATGTGCCCCAAATCTCTCTTGTTTGCATTATCCATATTGGCGTTTCTTGGCCGTGGTTCATTGCTGGCTGGAAGTCGTCCAGCCCCCACAGAGTCACTTTGCAATATTGTGCCAGCAAGTTTCCATGCTCTGCAGCAGCCACTCCAGCGAGGCCAGAACAGCACTACAGGACTGACCTGGAATGTTATATTGCTTCACTAAGATTTATTAAAAAATGGAAGGAGGGAGACTTAGATCAATGTTTTTGGAATAGGAGAGGATATATCACCTCATGGCTAAGCACAGGTGACACGTGGGCAATGAAGCGGAGATGCTAAAGACAGGCAGTGAAAAAGGCACACGGAAGATGAAACCAGCCATACGCCTCCAGCTTTCAGCCCCTTCTCTAAAACTCTCCTTCATCAACATGTCCAAAGAAAAGCAGTCTCTTAAAGGCTGACTCCTGTTTTTAAGACCATTTCCTTACGAAAATATGCAAATATAATCATAACAAGCAACAGAATCGATTCTACTGATCCACATTTCCATGTTTAGCTACCAGCAAGATCCCTAAACAGATACTGAGTTTACATGACATTTTGGCCACAATAAGTATTCACAAAGAGACATATTAAGAACAGGTCTCGGATTCTAGTCCCCGATGGATGATTGCAGTGCCAGGATATTTTGGCTCGTATTTCAAAATCCCTTGCTTTTTTCAGCCAGTGTCACCACCTAAACATAGCTATAAAGATGCCAGTTTTTTGTAAGGTGCATTTGAAAAGCAAATAGTTCACACTGGAGAGTATGAATAGACAACACAAAAATAAAATGGAGAGGTAATGAGTGAAAAAAATCTAGGGCATGAACAAGAGTTGACATGCTAGACTAGAATGGTAGTCACTAGAGAATGTCATGTCCTCTAAAAGGATGTTTGGACATAACTGTACATTTCATTCTGCGCATTATCTACCTGAACGGACCTGATAGCCTCCTTGAAACATTTCAGATTGTCAAATAAACATACATGTAGACTGACCTTTTTAAAGCTCAGTATTGCATTATATTGCCTAAATATCAGAAAATATTTGTAAACTATATTTAGCTTCTTTTTTTGTCAATGTACATTATCTACCCAAGGAGCTGAGATGATTTTCCACAATGTTTTGGCTAAAGACACAGTCAGTGAGTTTTTGGTCAAGCTTTTATCCTTTAAAATGTGGCATGAAGTTTTAGCCACTCAACTGTCATTGACTCTAATGGTTCAGTCTCCAGATACCACTTAAAGAGTTTAAATCTATGATTTATCTTTAAGGACAGTTACCACCAATCAGACAAATACCTTTTTTGGCCAGTTTGTAAGATAGGTATTCTACCCACTCGAAATAAACTATTTTACATATCTTTATTTGAACACTTCTAAAAAAATCCTATTCTATACCCAACATAATTATTTGATCCCCAGTTTAGCTACTTAGCATTCAGGACATGGATTGTTCATAATACATAAGATTGGTCTGGAAGAAAAAATAGCTACCACACTAACCAGTTTGGAGGATTTATTATCCAGGAGTTCTGAAATGTCACAGCTAATTCAGTAAGGCTGAGGAGTTGCCCCCTGCTGAGGAGGAGGAATGGAAGATAGATTTCAACAGGACAAGATGCAGAGCAAGGCTTAGTCCAAATTATAACTAACTAACTTATCAAGGATGCAGTCAGTAAACAAGTAGGATCTATATCCTAAACTTTGAAGTCTAGCATATAACTTTTTAATGCAAAAGTGGTGGTAAAACGACTCTGAGATGTTTCACTGGCCAGGCCTAAAGTCAGACCTGAGTACTCTAAGAGAAGAAAAAAAATGGCTTCCCTTTATCTTGCAGGTTCTTTGGCTGGACAATGCATTATATTGACATAATACATATTAACAGGGAAAAAAGCCATATTTAATTACATGAATACACAAGAGTCCCACAAAAAATATGACTCAAAGAAGATCAAGCTTGAAGCTTATATAGCATCCTGAGCTACAGAAAGGAATTGGGGCCTGGGGTTCCTGGTGGGGTGGTAGAGACAAGTTATGGGAGGGTAAGGGGAGAAAATGTATGGTAAATGAATGTCATCTTGTTATGCAGATAAAAAGTCTCTCAGGTAATAAAAGTGGTCTAGGAACAGCCCTTTTCCAAATACAGATATTTTACTAATGTAGATTTCCTTTATGGATGTAAATTTTCTTTACAAAAGAGCAACTTTTCAGAGCTACTCCTGTGTCTGCAGTTTCTAAAAATAACCTGCTCAAAGTATGCCGAAGAGGTATATTTTGTGGTGGCATATTCTTGTCTCCTAGTCATATTTTGGTTTGATATGTACTGAACCCCAACAATGTGATATTAAAAGGTACAATGGCTGTAAGCTTTTTGTTTCGGGTATCATGTGAAGTGCTTTGCATATATTATCTTAATTTTTCCAATAAGTTTATGAAGTATAATCTATTATACTTATTTAACAGATAAGGTACCTGAGACTGAAAGAGTTGCAGCAACGTGACTATAGACAGCATAAGTAGCCAGGGTCCAAGCTCAAGTTCTTCTGACCCCAAAGCCTGAATGCTTAACCTCTACACTCTACTGCTATCCTTGACCATGCTTGATGTATCTAGATAGAATGGAAATCTTGATTTTATTATAAATTGCTTAAAATTTTACATCTTGTTAAGATGCAGAAAGGTACTGTCCCCTTGCATGAGAAAGTGACTCCTGATAATTTAAGAATTCAAACTCTAACACTTTATTAGAAATAAAGGGAAGAGAGGGGAAGGGCAATACAGAGAAGAAAAGAAATCCAATGTTATAGTAAACCAGGACTCTTATTCTTGGCCACATTTCTGATTTTTGTCATTTTGTAAAAGACAGATCAACCTAATTCCTTTTTTTCCATTACAGTCTTGATAATTTTAAAGATGTGTCACACGGAGAAAAAAAAATGATGGTTGGGCATGATTTCAAATCAATTAAAAATTCAGGCTGATAAATAACTTTAACTTACCTTAAGCTTATTGGTTGATTATTTGGGTTATTGCTGTGGTCTGAATATTTCTGTCCCCCCAAATTCATATGTTGAAATCCTAATTTCCAAGGTGATGGTGTTAAAAGGTGGGGCCTTTGGGAGGTGATTAGTGCCATTATAAAAAGAAGCCTGAGGAAGCTTGTCTGCCACTTCCACCATATGATGACACAGGAAAAGGTGCCATCTATGAGCCAGAGCAAGCCTTCACTAGATGTGGAATTGACTAGGGTCTTGATCTTGGACTTCCCAGCCTTCAGAACTGAGATAAATAAATTTGTCATTTATAAGCTAGCTTGTTTATGGTATTTAGTTATATCAGCCCCAAAGACTAAGATAGGTATTCTATTAGCATATATACTCTACTGTATCCTACCACACTTCAATCCTTTCATACATACATTGTAACCCATCTACTTAGCAGTATTTATATAACATATATCTGTCAGTTGAGATGAAAATAAGAAATTTCTAGGTTATCTCAACCTTTTAAAAGGCAACCAAAGCTACTTATTTGGGGCATCATTTTGTACTGGGTTTTCAATCCTGGAAGCTCTGCCATGAACGTGTTCTACTAATTAAATTCTAGCATTTTTGGATCTAACTATAATATAATTACCAAAAACCCTTCACTTTTGTCCTTTCCTGGGCTCACTCTTAATGGAAATATTTTCACGGCCCCAAGGTTGTTCCCATTATTTTGCAGCATACTCTTAATTTTAAAAGGAAAAAAAAATCAATTCCTTTCTCCCTGCTTCATATTTTTATCCTTCTCTAGCATGGAAAGCCACTAACCATTTTTTAAGTGCTCACAGACAAAACGTGTCTTATATCCATTCTAATAGTGGTGCTATGAGTCTATTAGAATACTCTCATTATTAGCCAACACCATCAAATGCCTTCCCAACCCTACACACCTGACTCTTCTCCACACTTTGAAGCTTATTTCAATTCCTACCTCTTCCATTAGTGTTTTTTGTAGAAACCTTTCATAATGACCTCTTTAGGTTAATGACCTTCTATAACCTCTTCTTTTTCTAACTTGTCATGACCATCTCTATTATATATCTTGACATTTAACTGGGTACAATTCATGGTCTGGAACTGTTCATTGTTTGCATGTCTCTCTAAAATACAAATCTTTCCATCAAGATCATAAACAGAGAGAACAGACTTTGTTTTGTATTTCTTTTTAAGTTCCTAAGAGAATTCAGTCTCCTAAAAGAAAAAGAATATTTAAGTCCTTAAAAATTTACCAAATATGTTCCTAGCATGTTTTGCACACAGTAGTGACACAAAAATAGTTGATGAATTTAAATAGAAACCTATCATTTTGGTAGCTTCAATTTTCAAGATTAAGCTTCTTGAAGAAATCCCATGTTCTGAATATTGGCCAACAGGGAAGACAAATTTGTTGAAACCAACAACTTCTCATTTGAATGACTAATGTCATTGAATGACTAGATAGTCACATGACCACAGACTGTAAGACCACTACATCCCTGTGACACCACTAACAGAAGTTAAGCTGTCACTAAAGAAACTGCCACAATAGGAGACTAGACCACTTAAGATGAGTTTCTCTCTTATGGCCCTGTTTATCCAGTATTGGTTTTGAATACAGTTGACAATAGACACTGAAAGTTGGTTTAAGTAAGTATAAAACCCTTAACATTGAGTGATCTTTACCATTTTGAGGAGGTCATCACTCATTAACAGTTTGATAAAAACTATGGGCTAAAAGAATGCTACAGCAAACATTAAAATTCCATTAACGTATTAGGCCAATGCTTGAATCAGTTTAACACAAACCCACCCAACTCAGACATGACTTTTTTTTTTAAGGTCAACTACGCATCACAACGTTGTTGATGTACATAGAGTAAGAGACAAGAAGCCCCTGGAAAATGGCCAGATTTCTCAGATTACATCCCATATGAGTCTTTTTCTTTGGGTTGAGACTTGGCACCATTAATTAGTGACTTCGCTTGGAAGTAAATGGGCATTAACCATCTGACTTTCATTTGTCAGATTTCTGATTTTTTTTAAAAAATGGAATGCATGGTAAATTCTGGACTACCTGTTTTCTCCAAGGGCTTGGCATATGACTAAGCAAATATATTAGCCCAATGGATTCACCTTTCCAAATGAATGGGCCTGGATCCAGAAAACAAAAATCTTATAAGGTTGCCTGGACTGCCAGCTGCCTCAATTTTAGCACAACGATTTAATGTATTTTAAATAAATGTAACATAAGGAAAAAATGCTTTGTACAAATTGGTCATCTGTTGTTTTTCTGGCTGGCACCATGATTTATGTAATATATCAGTAGAACGACATCTCTCTATCTGTCTCTTGGATAACAAAGTACATATGGAAGTTTCTTTATAGTGCTTTAACCCCCTGATTACTAGAAAGGTCCTATTGACTATTTATTATATAACATCTAAGTAAGTTAAAGATGCTGTCAAATATTTGAATATTTCATTTTTTGTATAGTTCACTCTCCTTGTCCTGGATACTATCATGTCCCCACACTCAAGGCTATAGCCTTCTTTTTCTTGTTGGGTACAAAAGTCAGCACTCAATATTTGGGTGACATTCATCCCTATTCAAACTAAATTATCATAATATCCCAAATTACTCCTTATTGATTTGGTGCTAATTATAAGGTCCGCATGTATAGATTTACTTGCCATCCTTTTTTCAAGGAAAAAAACATATAAATAATATATTCCTCCAATATGGTGAAGCATAATGCAATTCTTGTGGTTTTGGTAGCACACCAATACCAGTGATGACATCAGCACAATGCACTGGAGCATGAAATAGAACAATTCTTTTAACCTATTTTGGATCACAAACACACACACACACTCACAAACATCATGAAAATCTTATGCAAACTTGGAACCCTCTCTCCAGAGGAATATGTATTTATCCTTAACATAAAATTTTGCACTAAATTTCAAGAGGTTCACAAGTCAGAAGAACATAGCAATATGATTCTGTATGTCTTTCAAAGAGAAAGCATTGTTTTAGCTCTCTAATTAATCCCATAGGAATAACATGGCAGATTTGTGTTGTAGCTTGCTTGTAACAATTGTTTCTGGGCTAGTTAGCTTTCTTGGAGCTAATGAGGAAGGGGGTCAGGGTTCAATTCATTTAGGGGTCAGTTGGTTGTCATACAAAGAAAAGACCTTTGCCATATTGCTGGCCCGCCATCTTGCAAATGTATGCATTTTTCTCACCAATGAGTGAATGAATGGCTAAGAACAAACCATCACTTTTTCTAGAAATAAAACTCACAAGTGCTTCTCTTGCTTTGGGAATATCGATAATTATATAATTATTGGAAGCAGCAATGTGGTATAGTAGAAAGAAAAGAGTCAAGAGATCAGAACCAAAGTTTTCTATGAACTAGCTGGCTGTGTGACTTTAAGCAAGTTATTTGGCTTCTCTGAGTTTGTTTTCACATTAAATAAGAAGGGTAGACTAGATAAAATGAAAGATTTTAACTCATACTTTCTGGTATTAAGGATCACCACATGTGGAGGAATTACAATTTCGTATAGTAGTAAAAAAGAAAGTGCATCCTAAATAGGGAACATCTGACAGTATTCAAATGATTCAGCAGTAATACAAAGTTCCCAGGGTGAAGCATTCTTATTGCTGTCATTGAAAATGGGGAAACAATGCACAACAAATGCTACCTACTGATTTACTTTTGTAGTTGATCTACATGAATTTGCATTAATAAATATATATTTTGTGTTGAAGTCTATGCTCCTTAGTTCCTAGGGAAGAAAATACACATGCACCATTAAGTTAACAAAATAGGAGAATATGATTTTAAAAGTATTTAAAACCTCCTTGGTTCAACAGAAGGGGCCAGAAGGAGATCCTAAAAGAAACCAGTCTCTTCTATAAGTCAGGAATATCAGATGGTTTCTCTGCATAGGCTGATGAAGTAAAGTACAGATTAAACATATAGTTACTTAACTTTCACTGCTCATAAAAACACTACCGACATTTGAAACCTCTCTATATTTCATTTTTTACATGCACCACTTACTACACATGCTGACAATATACACACAGAGATAATGGATAGATGCTATCAAGTAATGCTTAATGGTAGTTTTTTGTAGCATCAAAAAGTGCCTTTATTTTCATTTTTTTATAGCCTGCTAATTTGGCTACAAAGCTAATGCCCATTTAAGGGAATATGGTGTGGGACAACTGTGCAGCAATATTAAGTGAGGAAGCCATATGTTTCTCAGCCCCACCATACTGTCTGTGACTGCCCCTCACCTCTTGTGGATTAGCTTTTTCTATATATAGGCCTGCAGTGGGTGGAGTGCCTTTTTTTTATTACAGGTGTTTGGTGGAGATCATGCTAAATAAAGGTTTCGAGAGAAGCAAGTCTGTGTAAAACATTCAGAAGTAACCACTTGCTTTCATTTAAGATGCAATCCACAGAGACCTGTTTCAGACTCTTAATTTGTATTATTATCTTTATGTATCATAAGTGACTGCCTGTCCCTAGATAGCTGACACAGTTCTCAGAATATTCAGAGCTGTCTGGTTTTGATCATCTTATAGTTTGTTTAGAAAAGTAATGGAAGCAAACATTACAGGACTAGATTGTGACCAAAACTGAAAATATATGTCATCAAAAAGACAGTTTCCTATTAAATTTCAAGAAAGGGTACACTTTCTGGGAAAGAGATAAAAAACTAATGAATCATTAAGTACATCCACAGTACAAAATCCTTCCCGCTCCCCCCGACTTTTTTTTTTTATTTTGGCAAGTTGTCATTATATTCTCTTGCAATTTGGTGGTTTGGGGCATAATCTATGATACAGCCGCAATAGGTAGAAACATACAAGAAAGTCAAGAGGGCCTTCAACTAAGGAAAAGGTTAAACATGGCCACTGACAACACCCGTCATCAGAAATTATATTATCATGGTTTCCTTGAGCTCAAGAGAATTCTCTTCCACTGACTCATTGGCTGCCCAAATTAAAGTGTAGGTGTGCACAGCCTCAAAGAGGAAATCAAACAAGAGAGAGGGTATAAAAACAATACAAGTGGAGAAGCATGAGGTTTATATTTTTATGCTAATGTGCTAGTAAGAAAAGGGCTCCATTTGGGGAGCAATAAAGAAAGGGTAGGGGAAAGGCTGTGAGCAGATCTCTGTAAAAAACACAGAGGCTTTCTATGCAGATGGGGGATTTAAAAGAAGTAAAATGATAACCACATAGTCAAGAGACTAGAAAAGAGACCTTGATGTTTGATAGTTGTAATAACCTGCAGAGTGCTCTAATGGCTCGGGGATCAGGTGCAGAGCTACAGCAATAACGAGAGCTGAATAATTATCTCGGCCGTATCTGTATCACCAAAGTCCCAGCGTATGAGCTATATAAGGAGGCTTCTGCTGCCTCTCCAAGATTTCCTGAAATGTTAAATCACTGATTTGGGAGCACTTCCAGCATTAGTACTGCCCAGTTAGAAAGAAATAAAGCCCAGAATTCTCCTGTGGCAGTTCTAATGTCTTTGTTAATTATGAATTATGGGTAAACATGCAGACTCACAGAGGTCACGGCTGTCAGCAACAATAGTTTTCAAGAAGGATTTTTATGAGGGTCTTTTTCACTCCACCATAATGTCCGTTTTATATACATAAACAGAGCCAGGCATACAAAAAAATGGTGTTTGCTTTTTAGGGGAGTTGTATTTTTTTTTCTTTTTTTCTCCCTCCCCCTCCCCTTGTGTAGAGGCATGTCGCTGCAGCCAAAGCAAAGCGGTTCATAACTAGAGTTCTCCTCTGCGACTGACAACAGCTGCACTATTCCAAGGACTAGGCAAAAAGAGTCACTGGGGCTGAGGCTGGGTTAATGACCAGACACTGAAAACCACCTCCTTCTTGTTAATAGAGTAAGCGGCCAGTTGGGTAACCTGTCAACAGTGGTCACCTTTCACATACAGTGGAGAAACAAAAGCTGCATACAGTATGCTTGATTAACCTCATTTAAATGGCAATGCTGATCTCAAATCTATCCCAAGAGTGCATATAAACAGGATTAAAATTATATTATGTGTGGATCTTGCCCAACAAAAGCAACTGGCACAGCATCATTTTAATTAGGTGGTAGCGGCTGTAAGTCATTCAACTTTGGCATTAATTCTTTTTGTCCCATCGAAGAACTTCTGCGAGCTACTTATAGTGTGGAATAAGGGAGATGTTGAGTAGATAGCAAATCATTCTGGTGCCTCAACTTCACGCATAGGGTATTGGCATATTGACAATTGGTTAAACTGTATAACCAGATCAGAATTTGACCAGAATATTCAGAAAATCTGGTGTAATCTTTGTGCATACTTTTTTCCAAGTAGACAGCAGATTCAGAAAAACATTTTACTATATTGACCTTCAAACTGTCAGAGAATGCTAGCATTAGTAGTCATTCTGGAGGCAATTTTCTTTGTACATAGCAAATTTAGGAACTTTATTAACCTCTGGATGTAGGAGAACTACAGTTCAGTACTAGGCCCTCTTCATTCTTCTTTCTGCCCTTTTTCTCCTACTCCACTTAAATGAAATTGTCTCGTTGTGGGACCTGTGAGGACTTCCCAGGTTCCAGCTTAGAACCGATGTTACAGTACAACCTCCCTACTGACATTTCTTAAGAAATGTCATTTGTTTACCTGAATCGACTTTTAAGGTGAAAGCCGAGCAGGGTTAATTGTACCCTAGATCACATAAGAGAAGGTTCACTGTAAAGAAACTTTCTCGAGGCCAGGCGCGGTGGCTCAAGCCTGTAATCCCAGCACTTTGGGAGGCCGAGACGGGCGGATCACGAGGTCAGGAGATCGAGACCATCCTGGCTAACACGGTGAAACCCCGTCTCTACTAAAAAATACAAAAAACTAGCCGGGCGACGTGGCGGCGCCTGTAGTCCCAGCTACCCGGGAGGCTGAGACAGGAGAATGGCGTGAACCCGGGAGGCGGAGCTTGCAGTGAGCTGAGATCCGGCCACAGCACTCCAGCCTGGGCGACAGAGCGAGACTCCGTCTCAAAAAAAAAAAAAAAGAAACTTTCTCTTCATTTTTACAGGAAACACAGAAATTATACGAAATGAAAATTCACAGAGCATGCAGATAACTCCAGTATCCAGAAGATGGTTCCTCCCTGCCCAAGTGCTTACCAGCAATGAGGCCTCACTGTACAGACCTGAATTAACTGCAAGCCCTTCCATTTTAAGAAATATTCTATTTTAATTCCTGTTTTCTAATAGCAATAGCACCAAAGAGTTAGCTGATCATTCTCAATAGATTCAGAAGGGCATAGAAGGAAGAGTCCCACAGATGTTGCTCCTAGGCCCAAGCTTCTCCCACACTATTCCCTATTCCCACAGCCTCACTGAGCCCCATATTTTACCCTGCCCTTGTAAAGAGAAGGGGCATCTAAAGGCAAAGTACTTTTTTTTTTTTTTTACAATAACTCATAAGCAATTCAGGAAACCAATGTAGCTCAAGTATCCACCATGGAACAGGCATTACCCTCCCAATCATCCCATGAACCTCCACCACACAGTTCCTTAACCCTGTGGAGCACTGAGATTGTACCTATACCTAGGCCCATCCCCAAGAATTCTAATGTAACTGGTTATGCATTCAGTAAATATTTACTACTACTGTGTTATTATTAACCATCACTGCCTAGATAACAAAGCGAATCAACAAGTCAGAGTGTAAAAAGGGAATCTGCCACTGGCTTTAACTGGGAATTCTTAAAATATTTAGAGAGAGAGATAATTTTCTGACTTAGAGAATAATGACCTACAGCAATTCTGACCATAAATATCTTAAAGTTCTAGGGAAGCTTAGTAAATAAACCCAACTTTTCTGAATAATAGGCAAATATACAGAAGTGGTAAGAAAGAGAACACTTAATTCAATGTGAAAACCAAGTGAAAGTTAAGGCAAAGTCTCGGGATGACACAGGAAAAATGTAGCTTGGCTTCCTTGATAACCCACGTGGATGTTAAAGAAGGTGGTAATGAGAGAAAAATCCAGAGCCAATAAAACAAGCTACTTTGCTAATCAACTTTTGAATTTTTTTCAAAAAAGGAATTGTTTTATAGCATCCAAAAACCAATTCTCATTTCAAAATTCATTAATCCTGTTTGGATTAAGAAACCAAACCATATTTCCTAGGAACAAAATAATGTAAACCTTACTGTGTTTTATAAAATGAAAAATAAAAAGTCGGCTTTTGCACCTCATGGCCAGGCCTCAGAGAACCTTAGGAATCAAGAGGGAAAAGGTGGGGTTGATCTCAAGTTTGGCAACGGCTATTGTGAGGGAGGTGATATGATCCACTCAAATGTTCCCCTGAATCAAGCTTCTATTTTCTCTCTATTCTTATTTTCACTTTTGCATTTTAATGTTGCCTGAATCTATTCCAAGTGTCCTTTGCCATGGCAACACCTGCAGGTGAAGGCCCTGCTCCTTGCTGCCAGCCTCGCCAGTGATGAAGAGGCAACTAATCACTGCACAAGGAGAGGAGTGCCATCTCCAAGACACCCATGAACAATCTGAGTATGAGAGTATCCCTGAAGCACCCTCTTCTCACAGGTGTTTAACCTGTTTAGCCATACACCAGGAAAAGAGAAAGTAAACAAAGACCCTATCTTTCCCTGTTGTTTGCATTTTATCACTCATCTCCCCAAGATCGATTTATTCTCTAAATTTGCATTAACAGCCCCAAGGTGTCAGAGTTATTTCAGCAGCATGTAATAGGGCCCCAACAGAGGAGAAGGAGGGCTCCACTTGCTCTCCCTCCTCCACACCTCTGAGTCCGTGAGGATCTGAGGCCAACTCCAATGCTACTCCTTCGATACCAAATGACAATTTCCAGGGCCAAGGCATATGACATCCCTGCCTTCCAGGCCTTTGCCAATCATTCCACATTTCTGAAAAGACTCTTATTCAGAGATGTTCTCAGTCAGAACAACTATGCTTCTTATTCATGCTGTCAATAAAAATAGAATGTTATCCACTTCTGTATGACGTTACAGTCTTTCAACTCAGGCCCTTAATGCACTTCATGAACCTCCTCTGGGTGCCAAGTACTGCTCTTCTCCCCCTTCTCCCAGTGGATAAACAGGCATACAAGAGTCAAGGATCTGACCCAAAGCCTGACTTAAATAAGTCAACACTAAGGATAGAAAAAACCCTGAAAATCTGATGTTCTAACCATCCACTTATCCAGCCTCTCTTTGTTGGTTATGATTTCTGCAATACCTTAGCAGGTCAAGAAGACCACAGGTGGCAAAGTACTGTTGTTATCTGTGGAGACTTGTTGCAGTGTTCAGTGTGATTTAAACTTCTATGTAAACTTGCTGTTTCTTTTCATTTATGAAGTTAATGTATTATCCTCTAAAGTTGGCAATAGTTGGGTCTGACTCACCCTGATTGGGCTAAGATAATCACAGGGCTTGAGCTTTTTGTAGGGCATGAGAATCTAAATTCACCATATAAAACCTCTATGTTTAATTATTTTGTTTTTAGGAAGTCCCTTCTAGAAACGTAGCTGCCAGTGATGTTGTATTCATTCCCCCCCAAATGTAAAATCAAAACTTTCAAGAGGACGTTTTGCTCCTCTTGAAAGTGGTGGGCAATTGGCTGCTAGTCTCCTGAGTCATCTTGATGGACCAAAGAATGTTCCCAGTGGCTACTTATTCTTCCCCACCCTACTCCCAGTGCCCATAAAGTCAGTTTGACTGCCCTGCCCAAGCTTTCCTGAATAGCAAATTCCTACTTTCATTGTTGGGATAATTTTCCTTCACAAGAATTAATTCTCTATGGTGTTTCAGACCTTATTTTAAAAATCCATGATTCAGTCCTAATGACTGGTCCTGTCAGTCTGTCTCCTAAATATCTCACAGATCCCTCTCCCGCTCTCTAACCACACTGTCCTTCCTTGTAATTACACATGAACTATGCCAGGGTTTATGCTCCTCAAGGGCAAGGATTTTTGCCTGTGTTCTTCACTAATAGAGTTCAAGCATCTAGAACAATGTCTGGCACATAGTAGGCACATAAAAAAATACAAGTTAAATCAATGAGTGATTAACAGAATTTCACAAAAGAATGAGTGAACAGACAAGTTCAATACTCTTAAAATGAAACTCCCAGTCCTCAGCCTCACATCTCTCCTCTCCAATCTCCATACCAGAGCCAGAATAGAACTTCTAAAATACACATCTAATCATATAATTCCAACCCTTAAAGTTTCTCAGTAACTCGTTATCCACTACAAGCTAAAATCACTCAACAAATAAGGCTATTCAGGATCTGGCCCCTGTCCCATTTCCAGCCTCTCGTTATTCCTCCCATACACAACATGGACTCTAACCATGCTGAGCCGCTTTCATTTTCTCAAACACATCATTCTTTTTTACATTTGCTCCCTGGCTAATGCTGCCCTCTCTGGTTTAATATCTTTGCTTGCCCTGTTTACCTGTCATTCTCTACTTCCACTTTGGCACTTCTATTAATATTGTTCTTTCTGACATTTCCTGGCCAGTTCATGCTTTCCCTTCTGTGTTTCCATAGCTGCATGATCACATGGCTATCTTCCCAATAGACTGGGAGTCATCTTTCATTTTGACATAATCTACACCTAGCACAATGTCTGGCACAAAGTAAATGTTCAATAAATGATCAAATGAGCCCTTAGCACTACCATAGGAAACTCAATGAATTTAGAATTAGAAATTATTTTAGAAATCCTCTAACCCCACCTTCAGACTCCTGGCCTGCCTCTTCTTAGTTTTGCCACCTCAGGAAAGTTATTTAATCTGTCTTTGTTTCAGTTTGTTTATTTGTAAAATGGGGATAATAGTACTCTTCTAATAAAGTTATGAGTATCAAGTGGATTAATACACTTAGATTACTTAGAAAAGTTTCTGAATCTGAGTTAACTCTCAATACACGCTTGTTATTTAAGAGGGGGGGAATTATGTAAAAATATAAGACACAAAACCTCAGATATGTTAAGTGTTAAATTATTTGTTTAAAGATACACTAGTAGTATAATCAAGACTGTAATTAAAGTTTCCAAACCTCTCATACACAGTATAACCATAACCATATGATGCTAGTTTCCAAATGAATTATGAAAACTTCTACATATGACATAAAGATATAAACGTATTCCATGTAGATCATTTAAATTTTGAATTTAAGTTTTTAGATCCCCAATTTATATATTTATGCTGTGTACATGAACTACAAAAAGAGAAATTTAAAATAATGGGCATGAAAGATAAATACACATACAAGTTCCACTATTTTCTGACAACAAATGGATCATGGCACACTCCTCACTTAGAAAAGGCCTGGAATTTTTCATGTAGAATTATAGTTTGCTTTTCACATATCTAATTTTCCTTCTAAATTGTGAGCTAGTTGAAGACAAGAACAGATTTGAACAAGACTTGAAAATCTTTGGATTTAAGTGCAATTGCCTACCATCATGCTGAGTGCTTAGTAAATACACAATAGGTATTCCTTGTATTCAAAAAGAATGTGCCATCAGGGTGTGAGCTAAGAAAGTGTAGTAATGTCAGCTTTTATGGAAATTTGAGCTGATTCCAAAAGCCCCTAGTTGAAATATAAATTTGTCTCCTTATTTCCCAGAGTTTCAACTACAGCAACTTATACACAAAAGATGCCCAAGAGAATATGTGTTGATCTCTGTCTCTTAGGAGAATGTACATAGGACACCTGTTTTTCTGGAAACTTGCTCAATAGAATTTTAGATAAAAGACCGGACGACCATAGTGGAGATTTAGGAATTATTAGAATGTTGCTCTGCCCACGCAGAGCCCACTGTCCAAGGCTAGTAGCTCTTGAATTTAAAATTTTTACATAAGATGATGTCAGGTATGTAGAAAAAACACAGATAATTCCCCAAAACAGTTACTAATGGTTTTTACCCTGTTGGATAAAAACCAAAGAATTTAGATGCAGCATTTTAGCTACACTAACATGGACAGATTAAAGGTATAATACATAAAAGTTATTATCTCAGTAAACAAACAAGGACTAGAAAGTCTTTTACCATAAGCCATAATTCTTTTACATTTCTACAGACTAGATTTCCACCTAGCTGTCTAGTACTGAAAGTTAAATGTTCAAAACTGGAGTTTTGGCTCAGCAATTGCTTAACTTTTCATCGCAAAACCTCTTCATGGATGTAAAATGGATGGATTTTGCTTTAAAAAATAATACTTTTTTCTTACAGCTTTTTTAAACTATAATTATTTTGTGTCAGAAATATAATTGTACTCCATATTGAAAGGTAACCCAGTGGGGAAATAATTTTGTACAATTACAGAAAGTTTTAATAAAAGACTGATAAGTAAAGTTTTAAATTTTTAATGCATTCTGCAGGCAGTTGAATGCCTTTCCCCATCTCTGTCACTTATCATTAAAGCTGTGTGAAAGGGAGGCCTACCTGTTATACTTGACTTGATTGGCAAAAGTGTACCCTGACAAATAAAAGTGAAAGAGACAAAAGTCAAAATGAAAAAAAAAAAAATAAAAACAGTTACAGTTTCATAGCTAATTTAACATTAATGCCTCCCTTTTACTCATAAAAATTTCTTTGTATTTAATATTCTGTTCTTACCTACTTATTAGCCT